>NC_044049.1:26959380-27029380 GCF_902167405.1 Gadus morhua | reverse complement strand
ATAATTAAAAAAAATTGGATAGATTGATTTGCTCCCATAAATTAAGACAAAAAGGAAAAAAACAAAAATAATCTAAAAGATACGGGTAACCAATGCAGGGATTTGAGAGGGAAGATCATGTCTCAGAGGCAAACTCAATCAGTATTGAAGATACACTGGGCTGCCAGCCGATCCAGTGGGTGCCTGGGGTCACAGGCTGATGAGGCCATCAGGGCCCCATCACCTGCTACTAGCAGTGATGAGATCCTCAGATCACCCCACAAAGGTCGACTATGCCTCAATATCCTATCCATGAATATCACAAACTGGATTGGGAACTAAGTGCAGGCCTGGCAAAGACCAACACCCACCGGGAACAAAACTGACTTTCTGCCAAGAACGCGGACACAGCTGCACCCAATCTGTTCAGGGTTCAAAATTAATAAATTCAAATGATTTCAAAGTATTGTATCGTTAGCGAAGGAAGGAACCACACGGGAGACAGGTTTCAGACGTGAACTGCAGCGCTCGCGCCAAAGGGGAACTGCCTTTATTGTTCACAACACAACAGAACACACAACAAACACGGGTCTTTTTCCAGAGCACTAAGCATCTCGGTGACGCTGCCTGTTTTCCCCCAAAACTCCAGCAGGTGTCCACTGATAACTGAACCACTGCGACCACCTCATGTCAGTAGTACCGTAAAGGACCCAGGAGGGCGGGAAGGTCCAACTAATAATGGTCTCTCCCAGGATCCTTTGCGGCACTCTGGACGGGCGTTTGCACCCACAGTCGCCACCCAGCCCCAACCTAAGAGGTCGATCGTCCTGACGACCCCACAACACTGCCAGAGTGTTCAGGGGCCGGTGGTGACGGCCAGGCTGCCTGGGCAGCGTCAAGACCGCCGGTGACGCCTGGCCCCGTTCTTCTCCCCCTGCCCGGACTGGAGCCTCACGGTCTCTGTCCCGAGGGTGATGGCCGCCCCGGCCACGTCCACGCGGGCCCCCCCAACGCGTCAGCAGGTCCAGGCCGATGATGCACGGGTCCTGGAGGTCGGCGAGCCAAAACCCGTGCGCCAGCTCCTGTTCCCCCCGCCCGACGGCAAGCCGCCTCCTGCCCCTCATTCTGGCCCCCGTCTCCCGTCGCCGCCGCCAGCCGGACGCTGGTCGGCGTCCGACCCCCCCGGGAGGTCGCCGGGACGCACTAGGGAGACCGTCGACCCGGTGTCCACCAGGGCGCGGCAGGGTCGGCCGTCGAGGCTGCACTCCGGGAACAGCCCACGGGCGCGACCCGGACCATGGGGGAGGGTGGGGGGTCCCCCCCCCCCCCTAACTGGACCACATCGCCGTAGTGCTCCGTCTCGGGGTGCGGGCGCGGGGCAGTCACGGGGCCGGGTGGCCGGGCTCGCCACACCGGAAACAGCAGCGGCCGCTTGTCCCAGACGCACGTCGGTCAGGTGGTGGTGGGGGACGCTTGGGCGGAGTCCAGGCCTCCTCCAGCAACGCCTCTGCGTGTTCCGCCACGTCGAGAGCCCCATCGAGGGCCCCATCGAGGGCCCCATTGAGGGCCCCATCGAGTGTCTGGGGCCCGCTGAGCCGGACGTGCTGCCGCAGACACTCCGGCGCAAGACCCCGGAGGAACGCGTCTAGGGCCAGCTCCTCTCTAGCGGTAGCAGGAAACTGGGGGTACCCACGGTTGGCGTAGAGCTGGACGTCCGCGCCCCAAGGCGCTCTCCCTCCTGGGGCCAAGTCGAGGGGTACACACACTCCCATGGGTTGCCGACTCCTTCGCATCCCATCCGTTATGCCAAGCAGCGAGCCAGAACTGCGCCAGGTAAGGCTCTAGGGGTGTCGCCGCAGAAAACTTCGGCAGTTTCACGGGAGTCCTGAGCATCAGATGGCGTTCGACCGCCACTGCTTCCATAAGTGCAGTTTAGATTCACAATATTGGAGAGTTGTCTCCGCTTGTCCCCTACGCAGACAGCCAATAAGCCAATATTTACTTAAGTCATTGAAACATTGTTAGCAATTGTTCATATCTCAGGTGATCAGTTCGTTATCCTGCTTCTATGGCTGCAACACTCTGTAGCTGTGTGCGCCGATTTGTTTCTTCTCCTTCTCCTTCTCCTTCTCCTTCTTCTTCTTCTTCTTCTTCCTCTTCTTCTTTAGGGTTTATTGGCGGTTGAAAAACAACAACTTGTAGGTGCATTACCGCCACCTACTGGACTGGGGTGTGAACGAGCGATATTGCAGCTAATAAAAAGGAAAAAATTAAATGAAATATAAAATAAATATGAAATAAAATAAAACAAACAAACAAAAAAAACTCGATTCTTTCTGCTACATCAATTTCGCTCTGGAACTTAATAATGCTGTGATAGGCATTGCCTGCTGTTTTCCCCAAAAGCCCTGATAAGGAAAAGTTGTTGTGTTCTGCCTTGCTTAGTGTCTGAAAAAGGTGGTCTCTCTGGATATTGTACTCATTACAATTAACTAATAAATGCTCAACAGTTTCTGGCTGGTAACAGTGTTGGCATTTCCCAGTTGGATGCTTGCCTATTTTATATATTGTAAGGAAGTATATTGTATATTGTATATTGTACAAATGTCTATCTGTTTCACTCATGCCCCAATGCTCCTGCCATGTATTTGGTTTATATGTCCTGATGACGGATTTTACTTCAGCTTTGCTCAGAGGAACCTGTAGGTACATCATCTTGAGTGCTTGTTTGGCCAGAATATCCACTTGCTCATTTCACTTCACATCAACATGAGCAGGAACCCAGATAAAACGTGTGAATATGCCCTTAATTTGCAGTCTGTACATTATAAGAAATACTTTATTTATTAGATCCATTCTAAATAACGACCTTCCTGACCTAATGCTAGATAGAGCTGAAAAACTCTTAGGATAGGAATCACAACAAACAAGCCAAAACAAAGACAAACGTACCGACCCGGAACGTAAGCTATTTATATGGATAACATTGCCATTCAACATGTTTCTTTAATCTATGATGATAATGGTTAATTAATAATTTAGTAAAATACATTTGTTACATATATAGCGCCTGTAAAACAAAAACAAATATATAAACAATATATTATGATATATGAGAAAAATAAGTATATTATAATATTTTCTGTGTTTCTGAATATTAAGTATCATAAAGTAGTAGACTATTTAGGTAAAATCGACAAATGCTCCTCCTGAGTCATTGGCAATGACTGCGCAGCTTTTCGGGTTTAGTTTTATCAGGACGTTCTCCTGCGTAGCAGGAACTTTAGAAGGGGAAGAATTATGAAGGAGGACAGGGATTCAATTATGTCCGATGTCCCCAGCAATGCGCCAGAACGTGAGTATTAAATGCAATTGTTTGTATTATTTAATGTCCAAAGGAGAGCGTCTTTTGTTTTTGGGAGATTTTAATTAATTGTTAACATTTTGTAGTTTACTTTGCCGGTTTCACAGATCAGCAAATTATAGCGATATGTCATTTCTCTTGCGTCATCTCCAAGCGTTTCGAGAAAGTTATTGTTGAAGCTTGCTGTGAAGTATACACCTGTAATACATGTGTGTATATATATATACATTGAATAATAGCCTAACCCTAATGTTATAATGTGAAATAAATTCGGCCAGTTGTCAATGACCTCAAAAGTTATTCATGATGGCTTACTTAGGAAGATGATGTTACGTATGAACGTATAACGTTATTGCCTCTCTGTCTATAAATAACGTATGAAGTTATTTAAACATTTTATTTAAGGGTCTAAAATAATAAATCTGTGATCTAACTAACCCTACAGTTTAGTTTATCTGGCTTCTCTAAAAATGTTCATTCAAATGTTTTCAGACTGTCCTGGAACTACCAGTGAAAAGGCAGGGAAGGGCTCAGCATGCCAGGGCTGCCCGAACCAGACGCTCTGTGCCTCCGGTGCCACCAAGGCTCCTGACCCCGGTAAGACTACGGACTCTTTCTTCGGCCTATAGGGCTTCACTCTCACAATAATGCAGCCGTTGTTGTCAGTGGTACATATGCGATGTGCCGTTATTGATCATAAATCCTATTTAATTGTAATCTTAACCAGTCTCCTCCACCATGAGTAACCTGTTGTTTGAATGCAACTTCGGTTTCTGCGTAAGCCAAAGTACATTAGTACATAATTGGCCCGCCAACGGCATTATATTTAAAAATCGCCTATGATACTACTTTTCTGGTCTTCATTTCTTATTAATGCCTCCTATAGAGCAACCTGACACGGATCAGAGCACAAAAAACAATGTAGATTTTCGGGAAACTCTTCCTCTCATCTGGGCGCTTTCAGCATTCTCTGTCGACACTCCGACCCCTCGCCCCCCATTATTTGACACTTTAGTAGGGTTAAACATGACTCTAAATCATTATAACAACGTTTATAGGTCATAAAAGTCGATGTGCGCTTTAAATTAAAATCACAAAATTGCGTAAGCTCTGTGTGTCCATGACGTCGGAACATTTTAAAAGGCAAAAGAGATTTTTCTTTGAGGGCCCGACCCACCGGGTCCCTAACCCACTCCCTCTCTGTCCCCCCAGCCATCGCGGAGATAGCGGAGAAGATGCTGACGGTGAAGCACAAGATCCTGGTGCTCTCTGGGAAAGGCGGGGTGGGGAAGAGCACCTTCAGCGCCCACCTGGCCCACGCTCTGGCCAGCGACGTCAGCAAGGAGGTGAGGGGGAGCACGGCCGGCCTGGGCCTTTATACAAATAAACGTGAACAACAACATTAACATTATCTCCAGATTAACTCAGGCTGCCTTTAAATGATGACGGTCTGAACAGAAGACGCAAAAGTGGCGTCGCGTCTTCACTTTTTATTCCGCGTTTAGACGAACGTTTTCGGGAGGAAATCTGCGTGCATACGGTGACGCAGAAGTGTGGAATTCGATTGGGTGTGCATGCCAGGCGGCTAGGTGGTGCTGGGATACACTATCACACAACACCGCCATGTCTGAGCGCATGCGTAGAATCTTCCTTCTTTTATCTGCGCCGCGAAAACCAAAACATAATTACAGATCCTTCTCTGTTCAGTAATACTACACATATCCACATATCGTACATTTCGTGGAAAGACTCCTGTAAGTTTATTAGAGCTGCCAGAGCAGCTTGACGGTCCGACGCATGGAAATAATCCCAACATGTATGTGACGTAAACGCGTACACGACGTGAGCAGATCCGAGCAGAGTTTTGCGTCTTGGCAGTGCAGACGGAAACGCTACGGCGGAGCGTATTCAAGTTTTGCACTCTGGAGGGTGGTTTCAGATTTTTGCGTTTTCAAGCCCAAAAAACGCATCACCGTCTAAACAAAAGGCACTTCCGATCAAGTATTTTGTCGTTTTTAGCCGCAAGCGTCCTCGTGTAAACGGGGCCTTAATCGGTCACTGTGCACTGAACTCTAGCTGGCAGCCTAGAGGACACGTAAGACCTGTTCGGATTCAGATCCACTCCTGCTCCGAGTCTGACTCGGTTACGGCAGAGCCTCATTGTATAGCGGGTCACACCAGACGCACCAGGGTCACATAGTAGAACGACAACACGTCTGAACATTAGATTCTAGGTTCTGTTCTGTGTTCAATATTATCAGTCCCAGTGGACGATGCTGCGAGGCGTGCCAAGGTGCGTTTGTCTTTTAGCGGGCGTGTGCCCCCCTGGCCATGAAAACAATAGAAGTCTCCCTTTGGCAGCAGCATGCTACTGCTTGCCTCCTCGTACACTAATTCAAACTGATGTTACTTTATGCTTTTGGTAGCCCGCAGGGAAGGTTAAAGAAGGAATTTTAATAACTCAACATTGTAGAAATGTCACACAAAAAAGTGCTGCTGCTATTGCAAATATCATTCTGCAAGTCATGGTGAGTATGCTAGCCAGCATTGGGATAAGATGCAAAACATTTGTCTTTCGTCACAGGAAGTTCAGGCTTTATTGTCTCATTGTTAAATGTTCTACTGACAAAATGGTTAAGTGTGTCTACAGACTAAAATCATGCTTGATCTGAATAGCGTATCCTTTTTTAGGTTATAATGGTACGGCAATTGTTGCTGCATGGTCTGTCTTCATGCATCACTGATGTATTCACCACACACCTACCAAATATTCTGTTAGATAACCTGGAATTATGTGAGATTGCAGTGGAGGTTTCGAACGTGAGGTTCGGGTGCTTAATGCACACCCAGATCAACCTTAATATTTTAATTGTAAGTAAAGTACAGATCTCTGTTGTCCATTACTTTAAGTAACAAATCCCTCTGTGGACCTTAATGGGGACGGCCTTGGTCTGGTTTATTATCTCATCATGAAGACAGAGAGGCAGTTATTGTGTTTTTTGTCATCAAGTAAGAAAATGACAGCAAACGGTGAGAAGAACAGACATTGACCCCCCCCCCCCCCCCCCCACGCATGGTCCTCTCTCCCCCATCTCTTCCATCCTCTTCTTGGGAGGGCATGGGAGAATGGATGAAGGGTCAAATACATCCGTCTGTTGTGAGATAGCAGCCGACCGTTGGGAGGACACACCCACGCCACACACAGCTTCAGTGGGAGGGAAACCGACTTTTGGTGGCTTTTGAGCTGGTGTGTGGTGTGGTGACTTCCTCGCGTGTAGCTAGAGTTTTCCAAGGAACGCTCAGCGCGTGGAACTGTTTATTCAAATAGACTTGTGTGAGCCATATCATCTTGGTTATCTTAGCTATTGCAGTAACATATTTACGCAGCACAATGTGTAAACCTGTGCAAAATCTTTGCTTACTTATGAAAAGACTGTTGGGGCAAAAGCCAGTCAAGCAACTTTTGTTTCATTTCATTCCTTCATAGCGCTGAGCTTGCTGCTGTTGTGGCTTATTGGCCCTCCAAAAGAAAAAGTCCCCATTTCCTGTCCAGACCAAATGCTACGGTTACAAGTTGGATCTGCTTGTGACCTAGTTCTTTACTCTCCCAATAGTTCCACTGTGTACACACACACACACACACACACACGCTCACGCTGGAACTTTTTAATAACTTGAAATAAAAAATAAATTGGCAGCCGGTCGTTGCAGTCTGAGGACCAACTTGTTCTTAGACACACTCTGCATCACTCTGCCTCCCTCTAGTGCTGCTCCTTCCATGTAGCACAAGAACACATCCACGTTTACATTTATATTTTTGTCATTTAGCAGACGCTTTTATCAAATGTGACTTACATCCACATGCACAAAAAAGACTACAATCCTACATGCATGTATACTGTATGTAAACAAAAAGGATAATAATAGTCCTATAATGCACAGTTACAATGAATTAAGAACAAGGGTATTCATTGAATACCTCATTTGGGAAAAATCACTTGGATCTCTGTGTCTCTCTCTCTCTCTCTCTCTCTCTCTCTCTCTCTCTCTCTCTCTCTCTCTCTCTCTCTCTCTCTCTCTCTCTCTCTCTCTCTCTCTCTCTCTCTCTCTCTCTCTCTCTCTCTCTCTCTCTCTCTCTCTGTGTCTCTCTCTCTCTCTCTTCCCCCTCCCCCCCTCCCTCTGTGTCACTGCGACTCCCTCTGTCTCCCTCTCTCCCCCTCTGTCTCCCCTCTGTCTCCCCTCTGTCTCCCCTCCGTCTCTCCCCCCCTCCCTCTGTGTCACTGCGACTCCCTCTGTCTCCCTCTCTCCCCCTCTGTCTCCCCTCCGTCTCACCCCCTCTCCCCTGTGTGCCAGGTGGCCGTGCTTGACGTGGACATCTGTGGGCCCTCTATCCCGAGGATCATGGGTCTGGACGGAGAACAGGTCAGTGCCGGGACGCCCACACCACCGTGCACAGGGCAGGCTACCTCCGTGCACCAAGCCTGACGAGAAACGTAACATGTTCCTTTGTCGACATAGTCTTCTAGGTTTTCCCGTCTACATGTATCGGGCGGAAATGGTATGATCTCAGTTACAGAAAGTATCCTCGATGAGATCACGTATAGTACCATTACCATCATTATTGAAATGTACTTAAAATGTGTGAAAGAATAAAATGAATTTTAGGTAAATCAAAATATTTGACAAGTCCCCCCTGGAAGCTCCTCACGTGCCCCCCTAGTTTGAACGGAGCTGATCTTAACCTCTTTGTTTCACCTCCAGGTCCATCAGAGTGGCTCGGGTTGGTCCCCTGTGGTGAGTCTTCCCCATCCCCCCAGAAACTGTAGCAAAGCCTTCTCAATGGGGGGTTCTCTGTGCTAAACCTCTGCGTCTGATTGGTGTCCCAGTACGTGGAGGAGAACCTGGCCGTCATGTCCATCGGCTTCCTGCTCAGCAGCCCGGACGACGCCGTCATCTGGAGAGGGCCCAAGAAGAACGGTACTGTCACGCTCAGAGTCATACACGTTGATTCACGTGTGTGTGTGTGTGTGTGTGTGTGTGTGTGTGTGTGTGTGTGTGTGTGTGTGTGTGTGTGTGTGTGTGTGTGTGTGTGTGTGTGTGTGTGTGTGTGTGTGTGTGTGTGTGTGTGTGCCTACCAGTTATTCTCTGTGGCCGCCCCCCTGTTCGACCAATCAGGCATGATCAAGCAGTTCTTGAGGGATGTTGATTGGGGGGACCTGGATTACCTCATCGTGGACACGCCCCCTGGCACCTCAGACGAGCATCTGTCCATCGTCCAGTACCTGAGCACTGCTGGCATTGATGGGGCTGTTATCATCACCACACCTCAGGTAACACAGACACAGACACAGACACACACACACACAGACACACACACACACACAGTCACACAGTCACACTCCGTGCTTCCCTCTTCGATGTCCTTCAGGAGGTGTCGCTGCAGGACGTGCGCAAGGAGATCCGGTTCTGCCAGAAGGTCAAGCTGCCAATCATAGGCGTGGTGGAGAACATGAGTGGCTTCGTCTGCCCCAAGTGCAAGGTGATTGGTGCCCTTTGGACACTAGGGCCCCGCCCCCAACCCCTCAGTCCTGTCGTTTTCACTCATCCACCTTTTTTACTCAATATGTATTTTTGTATATGTATATGTATATTGTATCTACACATTACCAGCCTATCGATAAACGCCTGCACGCACGCACGGGTGAAAAAACGACAACGTTTGCCAAGCCAAAGGAGGGTTAATCGCGCGATAACATTATTAACGCCGTTAAAATTGGTTTGCGTCAACGCCATTAATAACACGTTAAACTGACAGCACTAGTATTGTTATAGGATACACGGCCCTGTCAGTTCTAGTAAGTAGTAGTGAGGCTTCTCACCCTCGTGAAGAAGACACGGCCCTGTCAGTTCTAGGTACGTAGTAGTGAGGCTTCTCACCCTCGTGAAGAAGACAAAGAGACAATGAACTGATGTCATGGTTCATTGTCTCCCATCACCTCCTCCATGGCTATCAGACCCGTGTCACGCTTCTATTATTGACCTTAATGCAGATTTGATCATGCATACAACATATGATAATATAATGTACATAAATCTTATGCATTGCATGTCATGCGTAGAACCCCATCAAATTCTTGAATGACAAAGCTTAAATGACCTCTGACCCCCCCCGTGTCTCGCTCTCCTGCCCCAGAACACGTCGCAGATCTTCCCTCCGACCACCGGGGGCGCTGAGCGTATGTGCGAGGAGCTGGGGCTCCGCCTGCTGGGCAAGGTGCCCCTGGACCCCAGGATCGGGCGCAGCTGCGACGAGGGGCGGTCCTTCCTCGCCGAGGTGCCCGACTCCCCCGCAGCCCTGGCCTACAGCCGCATCGTGAAGAGTGAGTCACGCCAACGCCGCTCGCCTCAAGTGTCGACTCGCAGCTAGAGCGTCCGACCGTGAGGAGAGCTCCACTGTGGTTCTCGATGGTCACCTCCCAGCTTGTGTCTGATATCCCGATGAGAAGACGATAGGCTCTTTGTTCCTGCGTGTGGCCGCAAGAGGCCGGCCACATGATGGTATGCATGTTCTGCATATCGGACCATCCGTCGTGACTTTGTATTAATAATAGGTGCTGCACACTACTTATTCAAGAAGTACGAGCAACGGAGCTCTAATTATGAAAAAGTTGCGTGGAAATGCAGTACCATCAAAAGTTGAACGGGTCCATTTGGTCATCGTCTCTGTGTCTGTGTCTGTGTCTCTCTCTGTCTGTCTGTCTGTCTGTCTGTCTGTCTGTCTGTCTGTCTGTCTGTCTGTCTGTCTGTCTGTCTGTCTGTCTGTCTGTCTGTCTGTCTGTCTGTCTGTCTGTCTGTCTGTCTGTCTGTCTGTCTGTCTGTCTGTCTGTCTGTCTGTCTGTCTGTCTGTCTGTCTGTCTGTGTCTCTCTCTCTCTCTCTCTGTCTGTGTGTCTCTCTCTCTCTCCAGGCATTCAGGAATATTGTTCCAACCTCCTCACCGAGGAGCAGAGACTGGACTGACACAGCGGGCCTATTGCACTGGTAAAGAACACACGACATGGACACGCATGTTAAAACAAACGCCAGAAAAGAAAAAATATTGGCGTCCTGGCAATGCATTGGCTTCCGTCATGGCGATGCATTCTCAAACATAGACAGAGTTGTTGTCATGGCAGCCTTGGCGTAGCTGTGAATTGATTGGTTGAATATCAGGGCTGGGTACTGCCAGGTACCTCACAATTAAATTCCATTCTTTAGGTCTTGATTCGATTCGATTTTGATTCGATATTGATCCAATTGCTTCGATATCGATTCAATAATACTCGCAGATGACATAAATGCCTAAATATTATTTAGAATGAACCATTTCAAAATGAATTAACCATTTCATTGTGCTTTAACTAGCAAAAAGGGAATACACCATTGTATAGTATTGTTCCTGAGCTAAACCTGCAGCATTAAAGTAATAATCATAACATGGACAAATGTAAAAAGGCATGTACATTTAGACAAATTCACTTCTAGATTACAATGACTGAGTATGCTTTCTGAATCAAAATTGAATCGAGAACAAATAAATCGCAGTGCATTGATGAATCGATATTTTTTCCCAGCCCTATTGATTATATGTTGTTCCAGGACCCAGGGTTTGATTCCCTGGACTCGGTAGGAGGGGACTACAGTGCAGCTCAGTCATTGGCCGAGAGAAGACGAGACTCATCGATAAGCTTCAGCAATAGACGGATAGATGGACATTCCTTTATTACATGGATGGTAAATGTTTTTTAAGGATACTTGCTGGCTGTGAATCCATTTTGATCAGTGTTCTAAAGTGACACACACTAGTGTTTATGTCACTTTAATTATGTCTATCATTCTTCATATTTTTATATGAATTTGTGTATAGGTTTTTTTTTTTGTATGATTCACCTGTAATTACTGATCAATAAAGATATTGTATGATTTATCTAATGTATTTAGCTTCATTTTTTTTTGCGGAATAAAATACCTATAGCTTTTGACAATTAGAACTAAGCCTACCCATTGAAATGACTCAGCTTGAGGCACATATACAGTAGGTCTAATTGGATCATCAAGGAGACTTTTAGTCTGTCGTGACGTTGGATCGAAATGATTGCCACCATTTCTGGAGAAATGGAATACTGGTTATTAAATTGGTAGCAATGTTTTTTCATGTTTGGATTCCCCGGGAGGACTAAACCAGAATGTCCTCAAATCTAGTTATCCCCCTGGTAATTACCGCGTCTAGTAATCTTTTTATTATTTTCTACCATTGAGTTTCGTTTTCAGTGAATGCGGTGCCTTCCAGGAATTCCGGGTTTATAGTTTACATACATTATATTTTTACGATAACTTACAATTCAAAATTAAATATTATCTGTCCAACTTAAACATACACTCAGCCGTATATAGACAAAAATTATAGCAGCAACCTTAATAGTGTGCATTGAACTATTTTAACACACTTTGAAGGACCAGGCCAGGATTCACGTGTTTGATTATTTTAAGAGTATGACCCGATTTTTATAATCATGTCGCCTAGAAGGGGTAGCGTCCAGGGTCAAGGGGTATGTTGTGTTCAGGTTCACCTATCTGGCATAAAAAATGGCAGGAGTGGTGCGGTTTGGCGGTTTGTATCCCTGGAGGGGCCCCGGTGTTCTTATGAGACAATGGAACGGTAGTTAGGTACTTACCAGCCCAACAGCCATATACGGCTATGCGCACCGTTCACTCACATACTCTTCTCAACCAATATGAAGTAAGTAACAACTATCAGTATGACTTTTTCGTGAGCTGCAAATACAGTTCGAACCCATTGACATGATGTCCCTTTTTGTATACGCGATATTTCAATAGTTTATAAGTTGACATTTCTTTCCAAATATCTATAACCATGCCCTTTGTCTGAAAGGAAACCGAAAGTAGCCCGGTGTTTGTGTCAGTGCGCTGCCTCGCTCCTCCGCAGAAGCCGTTTGAGGACAGCATAGAGGGGAGCGCCTCGGCCGGATGACAACATACAGGATCGATCATATAGCGCAGCCATGCAGGACTGCCCGGCAGGTGATAAACTTACACATTACATACACATAAACGTTGCAAACGCTAGTGGCCAGTAGCGCTCGGTTTCTTCCCTTGGCGCAAACAGTCATTGTCCAGTCTGCGTCACTGTAAATGTATTATTTATTGAGACATTTCATATCGCCTACTCGTATGTGAATTGATTATGAAAGTATCTATAAGTTTTAGTTTCATGTTTTATATTTTTATTCGATTTACAAAATACAACGTGAATAATCTCCCACACATGTGCTTTTGCATTGGTCTACCTATATAAATATTTTTAATGAGGTCTTAAAATAATACCAACACACAGAAAGTGTGATGAGCCCACACACCTAACAAACTAAGAATTCAATTGCTCAAATAGTAACATAAGACCGCCAAAATCAATAGATGTGAAAAATATTGCAATATATTAGTGGAAAATAATGTCACAACACAATGCACCTTCTCAACGACTGCTGTTGGAGGAAGTTAGAAACGGAAATGTATTCGACAGAGTGTGTGCATAATGTTTTGACTATCTTGAAATCTTGTAACCGAAAGGTTGCTAGTTCGATCCCCAGCTCCTCCTAGCTGAGTGTCGATGTGTCCCAGAGCAACACACTTAACCCTAACTGCTCCTGACGAGCTGGTTGTCCCCTTGCATGGTTGACTCTGCCGTCGGTGTGTCAATGTGTGTATCAAGTATCAACCGATCTAAGTCGCTTTGGGTAAAAGCATCTGCTAAATGCCTGCTAAATCTTGAGTTTCCTTTAATTTTTGACCTTCTTGAACCTTTTACCTTATGCCCCTTGTGTATATACTGCTCTGCTATTGCTGCTATTCTTTGTTCAGCACTTAAAAATAGCTAGATAGATAGATAAATATAATTAAAAGGTGCTATAGAAATAAAGATATGCTAACTTATTATAGCCCTTCTCTAACTTGATAGGATAGGGTAAGGGCTCGCAGTGATCGAGAGGCACAGGACTGTGGTCTGATCAATTACTATTTACAATTCATGAGTTTAAATTGTATCAGTAGTCTGCTGGTGCAAAGGCTACTCCAAGTTGCATTTGATGTCAATATGAAGTTGAAGCTGGCCTTGAATTGGCTATTTAAGTACACGTGTGTGTTGTCTTGAGTGTTTGAGCATTACCTGCAGCCTCATCATCCAAATGATTAGTGGGTGTTCACATTGGGTTATGGGTTTAGACTTCTTCATTTGCAGCTTCCGGTTGGTTTCCCCTGATATCCGATGTAGCGTGTAAAGAATGAGACTGAACCCTCTGAATGAAGTCATACTTATTTCAGGGCTCAGCGTTCATGTCGTTACATGTGGCCAAGGAAGCCTGTTGAGACATTGAGGGCTTTGCAAATGTGTAAATACAGCTCAATCAGAGGGATAGCAGAGTATTGACCCTCCAACATGCCCTCGAGGTCTTTAACTCTGAGCCTAAGAAGGTCTGAGGTAACTTTGCTTATGGTTTGAAAGTGAAGCCCCTCATTCTGAATGAAAGGCGTTCCCTCTCTCCCACCAGGGGATGGGGAGCACGGAGGAGAACCAAACCAGCCCTCTGACATCGAAGAGCTTCCAGGTAAACACAGCAACAAACAAAAGGGAACATCCCTATCGTCCACAATGGTTGGCAGCTAACCTCAAGTTCTGCTCTGTGTTTTTATTGTGTCAGCGGTCAAGGTCTCTGCACGAAATGGTGTCGACTTTAATCTGACCGTAGCCCTCACTTCCGTGATGATTAAAACGATGATCCGTACATTCATTTTAGTTGACTGGGGTAAATTAAAAATCTAACTTCATTTTCTATCGTCTCTTCAGCATTTGAATGCTATAATCGAAAAGTGCTAGATATAGCACAGGAGTAGGATGTTCCAGCAAAAGAGGAGGCAGTTTCAGTCGTATTAGGGTGGAAAAACCACAGGCACCTTATACCTAAAAGTTATTTGACAAAGTAGCATTTAAATCTATAAAAAATAATGGGGTCCCGGTTATGCAGTCCTAAATCCTCATACCGCAGAACTTAGTTGAAGAGTGAATGATGATAAACGTAGTGTGAGGTAACCAGAAAGCAGAGACTATACTACAACAACTGTTTTGATATTACAACACTTGCCTTCATCATGTTCTTCCTCTCCTCCTACCTAGATGTTGAAGAAATGGAAGAATTCCTGGCTACATTCACAGGTGAGTGGAAATTACACACACACACACACACACACACACACACACACACACACACACACACACACACACACACACACACACACACACACACACACACACACACACACACACACACACACACACACACACACACACACACACACACACAGAGAGTCGAAACACATTACTCACAAGTAATTTCTTCTTTCACCCTAGACCAAGATTCCCTCTTTGAGTTGGCCAAGAGCAACTCTGTCTCCACAGAAGTCCAAGAAACCCCAGACGCCAACGGTAAGCATCTCTTTCACTTTCGTTTCCTCCCCGTTACTTTGCTCAGCAGTGACGTTACCCCAGAGGAAGCGCATTGTGTTAAAGGAACGGAGCCCACCTTCCTAGCAGGTCTCGCCGGCGGAGATGCAGTGGTTTCGGCGTCCGATCCAGAGAGTGCATCGACTACCTCCACGCCTCCCTCTAGTAGCCTGCCGCTCCATCCACCCCTCCAGATGCCTCTTCAGTTCATCACCCTGGGTCACGCAGATGGATGTCAGCGTCCCACTTTGACCATTTCTCAGCATTCCCTGATTGCCCTTGCACTGTCCGGTTCGGCCGCGAGCACAACAACATACATTTTGGGTGAGTGCTTCGTTGCTGTGTGAGGAGTTGTATATAATGTGACTCTGTGTGAGCACTCTGCAGGATATATGAATACTAATATGTTAAATGGATCCCGATGGAGCTAAATTACCGCAAAATTGTCTTGGCCTGGTCTTGAAGTCTGCGGTGCGGAACAAATATACCTTTCAGGACTTTCATTTATTAGCGGTGTCCTGCTTATAACTAATTATAACTGCAAAGAAAACAATCTTTGTTTGATTACAAAGTTGATTCAGCGCCTCAGATAGGTTTCATGTGTCATGCTGTACTCTCGTATGTTTTAAGGTTCTTGAAACCTGTCCTTTTCATACTAATCAAAAAGGTAAAGGTATGCATGAGGCCACATTGTTTCCTTTCTTCAACATGTATTTCCCTCCTCAGTGCCGACTACATCACCGCCCCCTGTCCCGACCCCTTCCCCCGGTGAGTACAGACGCGTGACGGTATTGAATACCACACATGGATTTTGATAACGTCAATCTGGAGCACAAACGAAAGACGTCGTAGATCTGATGCTTTGCTGCACACCACTACATTATCATTGTCCGCTGATAACAGGGAACCTAAACAAGTATACTACAGTACGGCAAAGTCACAGCTGTTTGAAATGTGATCTACAAGCCACGTCAGGCCTGGTTCTACCGCCGACATACGGCGCCGACACGAAACAGCAGCATGCTGTTCTCCTTGGCCTCTGTGGATGACAGAGTGAAGGCGTGCTCCTAACACGGGTTTCCCTCCGTGTATAGCGAGTGATGCGGTGGCTCCACTCCTCCTGGTGTCCGCTCCACAAGGGTCCATCTCAGGCGATGCTGGGGCAGGCCCGGCCCCCCAGTTCCCCCCCACTGGTGGGTCCAACATCCAGCCTCATCTCCTCTTTGGAATAAAGACGGGAGCAACGTTTCAAAGGGTTTCGTTCCAACCTGTACTTGTGTTCTAAAAAGTATAAATTATTATAATCAGCTATTATTGATTTATTACCTAGTAATGGTAGTAGAGATTGAGGATACAATATTATTGGCTTGGCAACAAATGAAATCACAGTGTGCTTGTGAAGCGAACGTCATAACCTCTGTCTTATTGCCTCAATTTAATTTTCTCTTAAATACATTGCACTTTCTATTTTACTCATTTCTTGCATATGTTTTCTTTTACTTATCTATTATTTTATTTTATTGTATGACAATGTTTATATGTGAAGCACTTTGAGTCTGACTTGTGTATGAAAAGTGCTATATAAATAAAGTTGCCTTGCCTTGCCTTGCCTAGAACGCGTTGAGGATTACATCGTTAAGGCAAAAGCTCAGATGGAGAAAACCTGCCTGCAACTGGAGGGGGGTCTCAACCTGCGCTCCCATTACGTGGACACACTCCTGGTCCGGAGGGACGTCCTGCGCTTGAAGAAGAAGGGCAGCGCGTGCCTGGAGGAGCTGCTGGCCCACATGGGGGACACGGCCAGGCAGAAGGCCTCCCTCCGGCGGAGTCAGGTGAAGTCCTGGAGGATCACATGTTGAGACCGAAATGTGGCATGTATCAAATTTAAGCTTTTAAAAAAATACCTCTTTGGCACCTCAACACTATCGCTTTTTAAAATGTAACATTTTGAAGGTTTATAATTTGACATTTTTATTAGCTGCTATGTTGGGATAAGCAAGGTGTAGGTGACTTTTAGAGATAGTGTTGGTCAGAACGGTGGAAGGTTTCTATTGTGTTCTCAATTTTCTACAATGTTTCACCTCAGGGGTGGGGCTGGCAAAGTAATTCGGGCCCTGGACTGACGCACACTGACTGGCCAGGGGCCGGTCAGTGTGCGCCAGTTAGGTTGGGAATATACGTGATCATGCCAATCAACATGTGCCTCTTTTCCTCTGTCCGTTCCTCAGATCTTTGGGAGCTCGGCTGGATCCAAACCCAACCGTTCGGTACTGGTCCTTGGCCACGCCGGGACAGGGAAGACGGCCCTGATCCAGAGCCTGGGCCTCGACTGGTCCACTGGCTCCTTCCCCCAGTTTGACTTCTTCTTCGTGTTGGACGGTAAAGGCCTCGCTCTGACCAAGCCCGCCTTCAGTCTGCCGACCATGCTGCTGGGGGGTCTCTTCCCGGGGAGAGCCTTATGCCTGGACCCCCATCAGGTCTTCAGTCGGGTCGCCGCGGCCCCCGAACGGGTCCTCGTTGTTTTCGACGGTTTCCAAGAGGCTTGGCACCTGGAATCTCTGCTGCAGCCTCTTGACAAGAGCCTCGTGGCCGACCTCCAGAAGGACTCCAGGAAACAGGCCTTCACCGTGAGGGAGTTGTACTGCGCCCTGCTCCAGAGGGCTCTGCTGCCCGGCTGCACCCTGATGATCGCGGCTCGGCCACGGGGAGCCACCGGCAATCTCAGGCGCTGGGCTGACAGTCTCTTTGAGCTCGGCGGATTCAGCCCTACAGAGGCAGACGGAGCTCTGTCCCGGTACTTCAGCGAACCCACCAGCCACGACAACGCCCTGACCCGGCTACGGAGCAGTCCGTATTTGTCCAGCCTTTGCTGGAACCCGGCCCTCTTTCGTCTGGTGTGTTTTGTGCTGGAACATTGCGACCATCGCGAGACCCTTCCCGACACACTCAGCGGACTTTGCCATCGAGCCTTGAGAATAAAGTTGGCGCGGCAGTTTGAGGACAGGAGTAGCCACGATCCGTCGCCGGCCCCCTCGCGGGTCAAGCTCGAGAGCGCCGTACCGGGGGGAAGCGGGAGTCTCAAACACGGCAAAGTTAAGAAAGTCAACCAAAAGAGGCTTACCCGCTCCTGCAACCGAGAGGCCGGGACTACAGGCGACAAAGTAAAAGAGAAGGGGACGTCGGAGCGAAAGAAGATAAAATCGAACGGCGGAAGAGACGAGGAAGGGCTGTTGGCTGAACTGAGCCGCTTGGCGTGGGAAGGGGTCCGACAGAATGACCTTCCTCCAGGAGGAGGCTCCACGGCTACAGCGAGGGAGGTCGGCCTGAAGGCTGAACTCTTCCACGCCCTCCATCTAGGGGGGAAGCCGAAGGGAGACTCACGACAGGGGGAGGGAGGAGTGCAGGCAGGGCAGATGGAGAGTGCAGATACAGAGGGCAATGCAGGAGGGGAAGTAGGAAGAAGGGGGAGCGAAGAAAGGAAAAACCCCAGACGAAGGGCGAAGAGCGATGAGGATTTTGAGGATGTGAGTGATGGTAGCCACGTTCTGTCATGGTCGAACCCTTTCCTCCAGAGCTTCCTGGCAGGTCTTCACATATCATCCACAAGGTAAATTGGAAATTAAGAGCTCCAACGATAAAGGAGATTTGTTTGTAGGTTGTTTAAGTTAATCCATTGATATTGCTCCACAAAGACGTCAAAGTGTGGGTGGACAACAGAATCTAAACACATGAAATAATCAACATATCACACAGGGATGTATCTAATCCACACTTATCAAATATCTTGTCCTTAATTATTGTACATGTCAAAGTCAGCTTATAGACTTGAAAGGACTCATAGTTCTATGGGTATGGCCTGAATCCCCACTCTCGCTGTTTTGAATAATATTTTTCTGATGCTTAATACAAACCTTGATAACCCTTAATAACATAATAAGAAGTAGATTCTCGATGTCAGATGTTCATCCCTTTATTTAAGTGGTTTGTGGCACATTTGCATTATTTGGATAAGGGTAAGATCCCTCTCTCCTTGTCTCCCTCGCTCTCCTTCTCTCTCTCTCTCTCTCTCGCTCTCGCTCTCTCGCTCTCTCGCTCTCGCTCTCCTTCTCTCTCTCTCGCTCTCGCTCTCTCGCTCTCTCGCTCTCCTTCTCTCTCTCTCTCTATCTCTCTCTCTCTCTCTCTCTCTCGCTCTCTCTCTCTCTCTCTCTCTCTCTCTCTCTCTCTCTCTCTCTCTCTCTCTCTCTCTCTCTCTCTCTCTCTCTCTCTCTCTCTCTCTCTGTTTTCCTGTCACCTTAGGAAGACGTCTGGACTCCTGAAGACCTTCCCCATGCAGGTCGGCCTGGGGAGGGGTCGGCGAAGGACCCACAAGGAGGAACTGGACCTTGTGCAGAGGTTCGCCATCGGCACTCTCTTTATGCACGCCAGCGTCTCCCGGGAGTCCCCCTCCAAGCAGTCCGTCCTCGTCAAACACCTCAAGGGGCACCTGGGCCAGGCTGAGCATGGCGCCGCCCACCTGTTGGAGGTGTGCCACTGCATCTACGAGACCGGCATCAGCCGCGCAGACACCCACTGGGGCACACTGCTCGCCGGGGTCCTCCCAAAGGAAATGAGCTTCCGGGGAGTGAGGCTGTGGCCGTCCGATGTGCATGTGGTGGGGAAGGTTCTGGAACTTGTTGGAGCTGGGACAGGAGGGGCGGGGATCTGCCTGGGACTTGAGGATACTGGGATACGGACGTCTGGAATTCTGTCGCTACTGGGGCTCAGCAACATCGCGTCGTACAGGTATGTATACTGTTTCAGCTGGCAGTAAGGGGCAGTGGTGGTTGCTCGGGAGGTCAAGGTTAGGGTTAGGGGTAGTTGCCAGAAAGCGACTGACCCTCTCGTTCTGCTCTGTCTGGCAAACAGTGCCGTTGCGTCGTTAAATGAGACATTAACCCTTCACTGAGTCATTAAGGATGTTCTGATTATGTGAGGGGTGCAGCTTTCTTTTATCAGCTTGTGAGTCTCTTTTGCTAACTTTGAAAACCCTTCCAACATTAAGGCCATACACCCTCAGAGTTAAGGAATCTAAGGCCCCGTCCACACGAAGCCGATTTCATGGCGAAACCGCAAAGGTCTTGTACGGTTCGGCCTTCCGTCCACACGAAGCCGGCGAATCCGCTGACCGAAACCGTAAACTTCTGAAACCACCCTCGGAGGTGGTTTCAAATCCACCCGGTTTCGTTTTGGATTCGTGTGGACGCCTGAAACCGACTGAAACCGCAAACCATGACGTCATCGCCCCACTCCTCGACCCTCTAGCCAATGACTGTTAAGCCCGCAGAGTCTCAGAACTCACAACAAAAAAGATGATGGCGTGCTACAGGCTGGTAATCGTTCTGCAGCAGATCATGTCCCTTGTTGGGTTGCTAAGCCATTATTTATTGAGACTGTTGACTGACTGTTTGTTTGCGTTGTTAGTGGTTCGGGGGGCAGCCTTTATGCGCATGCTCGCCTCTTCTTATTTATTTTTCTTCTGGATTTCTGTAGCAGAAGCAGCGCCCCTCATGGGCCTGGCATGTGTACTACAGCATTTCTACAGATCTACCCGGTTTCGCTTGACTCCGTCTTTACGGAGATACTCCGAAACCGGATAGATCGAAACCGGAACGGTTTTGCCCGTTCCGGCTTCGTGTGGACGGGGCCTAAATGAACGGAAACGAGCGTTAGTAAAAAAAACTGCTACTGCTCTTCCTGCCCGATGTTCAGGGCATGCACCGCGGACGTCATCTCCATGTGGGAGGAGCTGGAAGGAAAGGAGGAGCTTAAACTTAAAGGAGCCATGTCCAAATTCAAGCTGAACACAAAGGCTACCCAGGTGTGTCATGTTGATGACCTAGCACGGCTGGTCAGCATGCACAGGAGGCTGACTGACAGGTAATGTGCCAGAATGATCCAAACTGCTTAATTACACACTTTTATTTTTAGTTCTCAGAGGTATTGGAGCAGGGCTCAAACACTCTCACATACCCCTCCCTGTCTACTTCGAGTTCTATAAAAAAATATCTCCAAAGGGCTTTACTGATCTCAATCTCCGTTAATGAATCAAGCCAGACCAAGCTTTGATTTGGTGGAAGGGCTTCTGAGTTAGACTATTCTCCAACACAATGATACAATGATCACACAATAAATACATGAATCAACAATTAACAACATTAAAGGTATAATATGTCATCTCTGTGTTTATGAAGTGAAGGCTGTGCTCTCCTTTAGCTCCAGCCAATCGGATTCGCTCCTGGTGTCCGGGGTTCCGGCAGTGAAGGAACTAGACAAGCTGGAGTTTGAGTAAGAAGGCTGTGCAATCAATCAATGAAGCCATGCTTGGGGTACAGAGGTTGTCAATGAAATGAATCAAATGATGGTGCTAGTAATGATGCTGATGATGAAGGTACTCCTCCTCCCTAAAGGCTAGGTCCAGAGGATTGCCCCCTGGCTCTGCCTAAGCTGTGGTCACTCCTGCCCGGCCTCAACAACCTACGCCATCTTGAGTCAGTATAAGTGTCAACACATACAATCCCCTTTGTAACTTGCGGCATTGCTGTGCATTGATGTGTGTTTCTTTGCGTTTGTGTAAGAGGATGCTTTGTGTGTTTGTGTTTGTGTGCTTTATCTTTTGCGGCCGCTCACCGGCAGTCTGGAAAAAAGTGAGCTAGGAGATGAAGGAGCTGAGGCACTGGCTGAGGTTCTGGTTTCTCTCTCCCGACTTGAGATCCTAAAGTACGTCCCTCAACCAGGCCACACGTCCCCAGCGGTCACTTTGGCGTCAGTGATGAGCACTTGTAATTATTTCTAAGAGTTCACTTGTTCTACAAGGATAACTCTGTGGAAGATCGGTTTTATGATGCTTGGCGTACACTACACGATTTCACATCCAAGTTTGAATGTCCAACACTGAGTTGGTCAATCATTGTGTGTTTGTGTCGCCACGTCTTTTTGCCGGTATTTTTGTTGTTGTTGTTGGCCCAAACAAAAATGGCGGCCGGTGGATGTTCCTTGATATTTATTATGGTATCTTGCAGCCTAATGTTAAAGCATGTGCACTCGGAATCGAGCGAATCGGACTGTGAGTGGTGATCGGTACAGGTGGAATGAACTGTGACCTTGACCGAACTGAGACCATGTGTTGGTTGTTTTAGTCTATCCCAGAACGGTATTGGAGACACAGGGATGTATGAGCTGTCTCTGGTCCTGATGAACCCAGCGTCACTGCGTTGTCTCAGGTAGACACACACACACACACACTCACACTCACGCACGCACGCACGCACGCACGCACGCACGCACTCACATACACACGCACGCACGCACGCACTCACATACACACGCACACGCACGCACGCACGCACGCACGCACACACACACACACACACACACACACACACACACACACACACGCACACACACCTGATCTGTCATCTGATATCTGATGTCTTGTGATGTTCTGGCGTCTGTGTGTTGCTTTGTGTTTGTCTCTCAGTCTGTACAGTAACATCATCTCCGACGTTGGTGCCCACTGGCTGGCCACAGTCCTGCCTCTGATGGTGTCCCTGACTGACCTAGAGTAAGGATCAGCTTTCATTTGACTTCTTGTGAATTATTTTGCTGCATTGACAATGTTACCCTTTATGGCACGAAAATTATGTCTGTGCACTCTCAGACAAACACATTCCCCTTAAAATAGTGTTATTCCTGTGGCTCATTTATTTTGGAATCTCACCAGGGTTTTTTATTTTTGCCACACTCCAAAGCCTTGGTTTAGTATTTTGGCAGCACGACTCCTCGTCCGCAGTGGCTCTGTTCAATGCTGCGTCACACGCTGGGGGTGCCAGCACACCACCTTCTGATGTCACATGGACATATGCAAACGTAGAAAAAAGCCTTATTTGGGTATACAGCCGTGCCTGTGAGCTCGCCAGTGCAATCACAGCAGCCAGAAGACGCAATGATGGATACAGTGTCTGTAATTATTCACTGTTTTGTAATCAGAAGTCTGTGGGTTTCTAGAGAGCTTCTAGAGGTGTGCCACATAAGAATAATCAAAGATCCTGGCATACTAGATCAGAGCCAGGATGTGGATTTACATAAGCCATTTACTATGTCCTGTAGAGACTTTGCCTTAAAGTATAATTTTTAAGGATTTCAACAACACCCAGAATTTGACTTTAAATCACTTTAGGTAGAAGTAATAGGCAAGCAAGTGTTGTGATGTTGTCAGTTTACCTTTAGATTTAGAAGCACACAAGAGGCTTGGGTGTGAGCTTAATCTTTGTGTACACGCGTTAAAAGCCCCTCTCCAGTATTTAAAAGAACCAAAACGTCTAGTTTTGGTTCTAGTCGGCGACTCTGTCTAGTCGGCAACTCTGTTCTTGCAGATGTATTCAATAAAACCATTGGTTATAATTAAATGTTTCTAGCGTGAAGTACAACAACCTGACGGACGTCGGGGCCCAGAGCCTTGGAGCCGTCCTGAAGAAGTGTCCCTCCGTGAAAAGCCTGAGGTGAGAATGAACCGTTCTTCATTTTTCAAGCATCAACAATGAATTTGTAGAACAATGACGTACAATCCTAGTTGTTTCTCTCCCCACCAATGAAGTAATTTGTCTTTGAAGACGACATAAAGCAATTATTTAAGAGCTATTGTTTGAGTGTAATTTGTTAAGAGACGCAGAGCCGTCTGTCAGCTATTGGTGAGTGAAATGCGCTGTGGGAATATCTGTTTCCAGTTTACTGCGCCTCCCTATGTTGGCTCATTTTAATAATCTTGTTTGCTTTGGCTTGCTTCTCAAAAATTGCCTACCCTACCTTTGATCAATCACCTGGCGTGGCCGTTACATTTGCATGCCCTTATCAAAACCTGAAGGATCGAATGCCCAAAGATTATATCCTGTTTTTTTTGTTTTTTTTAAAGCCGCCATGATAATACAATTGAGAGCGGCATTAAAATAAACAGGAACACAACATTGAAAGGTGCTTTCTCTCTCCCTCTGTTGTTGTTTTGCCAGGATGTGGAACACGTGTATCTCATTTGCGGTATTTGAACGACTTCAGAAACAGGACAGCAGGATTGTGTGCCATTAGAACACACCAGATATTGAACCGCTTCGATTTACCTAATGTTTGCTGTCAGCCTGGGGGTTGCACCACAAGATAACCAAAAGTGAACATTTCAAGCATTTGCATGTTTTGCACTGTGAATAGGTCAATGCACTGGCTGTATGTGAATAGAAACAGGTACTATTTGTAAGTGAATAGGTCAATGCACTAGTGTGTGAATGTGAAAAGGTCAATGCACTGTCTGTATGTGGATAGTCCTATGAACTGTGTGTAGGTGAAAAGGTAAATGCACTGTCTGGATGTTAAAGGTCCCATGGCATGGTACTTTATGGATGCTTTAATATAGTAATTAATTAATGGGCCCCTAACACAGTATTTGAAGACGTTCCCGAAATTCAGCCGTTGTGCAGAATTACAGACACTGCCAATCGCACATTGAGCTTTCCCAAAACGCGCCATTTTGGTGTCTGTAGCTTTAATACAAATGAGGAGGAGAGAAGCGGGTCAAGGAGGAGGGTGGGGGTGTGGCCCTGAGCAGCTTTTGGCCACGGTACCATGCATAGGTCATTATGTGAATATGTATATGAACTGCATGTATGCGTGAGTGTGTTAGGTCGGTTGCTATAAAACCTACCTGAGTTTGACTTTAGTGTTCGAATTCAATCATGGCTTCCTCGTCTCAACGCTGCAGTGTGATAATATAAATACAAAAATGCAATGGTGGGAAATTTCTTAAGGCCCGGTTATATACGGAACAAAGAGCTTGTAAACATAGTGCTGTTAAATACCACAGAGAAGATCAAAGTGATCTTACTTTGGTAAGAAGTTAACAGACACTAGTTAACTACGCCTTTCGCTATTTATTAGTTTTATGTTTTATATTAACCAGCAGCAGCAAACAAGTTTTAATATCTGTGAAACACACTATCATTGAAATAAATAGAAAGGGTCAGAACAATTTAATAGCAGCAGTAATTATTAGAATAATACTATGAGTAATAGTGTGATGTGCAAAGGATTAGGGACAGGCTGCAGGCAGAACATATTGTGAGCGGTAGATAATAATGACCTTGTTTTATTAAAAGATAGCTGCACCAGTAATAGGAAGCAAGCCAAGCAGACACTTGTAGATAAATCCAACGAGTGTAAACACATGCAGTGACAGCCAACATATAAAATGATATACAGCCAAGAGAAAAGGCTTAAGGTACAGTGATATATGGTATTGATAGCTTGTCAACAGTGTGCAGTAGAATTAATGAAGATAAGATCATCTGAATGGGGGAAAAAAAAGAGATAGACACCATCTCGGCTCCAGATGAGAAGCATGCATTGTAACATGCTTTAGATTGAACTTGGTGACCTTTCAAGATCATGTTCAAAACATAATTAGAAGTGAATAGATTGGTGCACAGACCTCGAAGATCGCTTAATATTTTGGATGAAGACGCTGTCAAAATATACATCCTCATTTGACGTACATTGAACTACCTCTAATACGTATTAAAGGACTTGTAGTTACCATATCTAACTATGAAAAACGCGAAAGTAGTTGGCTTCATACAAAGACTACTACATACAGTTGACCATTTTTGTAGTTGAACTATAGATGACCACATTTGATAGATCACCAATGTTGAAGCTCTGACTATGAAGTTCTATGCACATTGGTAGTTTCACTGACTGTGTTGTATCTTTTAAATTGGTTTTGTCTGTTACAGTACCGTAAGCTGTCTTACGCTACTGTCTAATTGCAGGCAACACTGTGGTACGATGTATTTTTTGTATAAAGTGTTGTTGAAATTTGTTGTGTACTTTGCTGTATTTTGACACTTGAATAAATGCAATAAATTATTTTTTACCCATGAGGTTACCAATATAATTGATTTCAAATGTGATTTACAACATCACCTATGATCTTCGATGTAATGAATGTGTTATAAACGTCAGTCTTTAAATTAAGCATGGCCACTGGGAATGCATTGATATCAACAACGAGGACAGACAGAAGTGTGCAGCCTTTGCAACCAGTTGCGAATGAAGTACACGTTTGAAAATAAAACTTTATTGATATTCAGATACATCATTGTTGACATGGGGGGTGAATGAGTGGTTATGCTGGAGAAATATCATTAGTGTGTACTGGGGGCTGTGGGTGACATGACGTCGATGTGGTTCACGATAGCAAACCGGCAAGCGTCATCAAAAGGGTAAAGGCAGGATATGGCAGCAAGTATAAAGTCATGTGTGTGTGACTTAAATTTGAATGATAAGGCAGGTTTCTGTGAAAACACGTCAAACCATCAGAATATTTAGATCCTCTAAGATATGGTCCTTCCTAAAAGTGGGCTAGTCATTTTGACTTCCGGCCTCTTGAATTGCATGTGCCATACCACTGCTGCCCTACCCGATTGGCGCCCGCCAGCAGCCTAATCTTTATAGGTTCCCTGTTGAGCAGCTAAACTTGATCACAGTTGAGTTTTCTTTTGAGTATTGCTAGAAAATAAATCCTTACCACCGGCTAGTGCTTGCACAACAGGGTCTTGCTTGGTTCCACTTTGATTCCCAACAACAATGAAAATCTGGATGAAATGTTACATGCATGTGCAAAATGGCAAGAACAGAGGATTATTTTGAAAATTAAAAAATAACTTCTGGTGATAGTTGACTGACTGAGACTTTTACATAAACTCGTCGTTTGCCTAAGGCTTTGGGTTCCAAGCCATGTTTAACCTGAATTGTTACATTGTCTATTCCCCAACTGCCTGGATGCAGATTATATTGCTGTCAAATTGCCCAGTAATAAAGAGATTTGGCTTGACTTGATAAAGGGGACGGGAAGAAAGTGCATATGATACTTGAGGATGAAACAAACAAACTTGTAATATATTAAACAAAAACATGCAAAAGAATGTGATTCAACGAAGGCTTATCCACACAAAACCACAGGACAATGTGGGAAGGCACAACCCACATTGAATCGATTTAGTGTAGAATATGTCTAAAAATCACTGTTTAAATGAAACCAACAATAAATTTAACATTCAAGAAACAGATTTTCCACTTAAATCCCCCCTGAAATCTGTCTGGCACTTAACAATTATTATGAAACTGATGTAAAAACAGTTGCTGTGACTTCTATTTTCCAGAAACCCCCTTCAGAATCTATAAATAACACAACACAAGACAACATGAATGAAAACATACGTTTTGGGTATCCATTGGCACACTTCAAACCATTCCCTTTCACATATCCCGTAACATCTGATGCGTGTACCTTGCTATCAAATAAGGTCCAAACTGGCCACTGCAGCTCACAGGTCATAGGTCAGAGAGGGTGGCCTGCTGTGTTGGGCCACACTGTAACATATTGAATATAGAACTTTGCAAATCCCCAGCATTTGCTTTAGTTTTCATCTTCACGACAACAAAACTAGGGCTTCTAGACGTTGAGCCGATATAATCTCCCTGGTTAGTAAGCAGTTGTTCATGGTCAACTAAATCTGGTCATACGCAGTGGTTTCGGTCGGTCACTGCTGGTCGCCAGCACACAGCAAAGTCCTCAGTCTTAACTCAGTGTCCGTCATCTGGTGTGTGATTCTTCACCGGACCCATGCGTCCAGGGGAGACAACCTGCATGGACCAAAGCAAACGACTGTTAGGATGATATCATTAAAACAACTTCCTCATTAAATGACATATATTATGCAAACCATCCACAGCACTTCAGAGTTGAAAAACCGATTTTGTGATTCATATTTCCTAATTCCAAGCCATCTCCCAACATAATAGACTGCACTTATGCATGTAAATATGTCATGAGAAACACTAGCTAAGTTTACCTTTTCAATCACATTGTTCCCGTCTCTGATTCTGGCGTGTTCCGTCCCATAACCAGCCCTCCCCAATTCACTCCAGGTAACCATGATCGAACACGTCCAGCTCCGTGTCCGTGTCGTAGGGCACAGAGGCGGGATCGGATAGCACCCCTAGATCCACCAGCGCCTGGTCCATGTCCTCGGGCAGAAAAACTATGCCGACGTTCAGCACGATGTACTCCATCAGGAAGGCATAGTAGAGGATCAGGACGTTCACAAAAAACAGGCCCAGATAAAACATATATGGAAGTTCCTCGAACAGCGATTCCACCGCATCCAGACGAGCGTAGATTTGTTGGGTCATAGAAAATATAGAAATCCACGACCTGGATGCATGCGTTTTCGTGCAGAATCGACAGGGTTTAGGTATCCATTTCAGTCTAGAATAAACCCAGCCTCCCGTCACCTAAGAAGTTTTGCCTAATGGGCCTGATCCAAAATGCACTGCTTGTATCTCTAACGTTACGTACCACGTCCACACGAACAGGTTAAGAAGTGTTGTAGCATGAAATACCCGACTATCATCGCTATTAATATTCAACGGTTATGGTACCAGTTCGCTGCGGTCTTGGTGTTGATTTCGTGTCTTGGGGTTGCAGAATTCGCAGCTTTCCAGGTTGCTGGGTCTAAACACAATGCCGAGAAACGTTAGGAAGAAGTACGGATAATTCGTCAAAGTATTCTGAGTCAGACCCCACATAAACTCGCACCTGTGCGATTATTTTAGACGATGTGTGAACAACCGAACGACGTTCAGGACGGCCTGTATTTTTGCGAAGTGCATCAAAACATTGCCCCCCCCCCCCACGAGTAAGGTCTAGTTGCAGGCTGTAGGACATGGACATCCAACGTCCAAGTGCTGTCACGTGACGACAAGATGGCGGACGCGGTGAGAGTCCTTAGCTGTGTCCCTATTCCTCTACGAATAGTCAAATCTCCTATCCTTTACTTAACCTTTGTGGAAAACGTCATCGGGTCAAGGAGAGATGAAAATGTGCTTCCTTTCAAACAGGAAAAGACAGCGCTGTTTAAAATGAATTCGACTCCACTTTTCCTAACCGACGTCATTGCGCGACGGGGAGTATTGCTGACCTCTAGCGTTTCTATGGTGGAACTACAGTTTTCCGAAGTTGGTCTACAACAGGGGTTCTCAAAGTTTTGACAGCTGAGGGCCAATTTAGGAACCCAAAATTTGACTGAGGGCCGCCAAAGGATAAAAAATGTAGGCGGGTAACGCCGTCAGCATCCCAGTGGTGAAAAAAAACATTGCACCGTGGACCTCTGGGAGCGAGGTCATTGTTACGGTTGTGTTAATATTGGAATTCATAGCACATCTGCTTCAGAATAACTATACCCTTCAGTATGAAGATTCTCCAACAAAGTGGAGCACTACCACTTCCTGAGATGTGTTATGTCATGCTGTGGAAGATAACAGTATATCAGTCAGAATTTACTTCCAAAGACTGCAATGAGAGTAGACTGTTTGTACTCGACTACATCATAATTTTGCATTAACTTTAGCCATTTCATTTTCGTATATATTCCTTTATATATATTTGTATGTATCTAGTATACTATTAGAAATTTGAAATAATTTGCATGTAATTATAACTATTATTTAAAGTGTCTGCTATCGTGGATAAATATGTTAGCTTAAGGCAGTGGCGTCCCTATGCTGTTTTATTTGGGGATAAAGCCTCGGATGTTATTTAATTAGCCCCGAATAAGATCTTTGGGGAAAAAATAATAAAATAAAAATAAAAATATTCATAAACATTTATAAGAAGCCTAGTCTAGATAGACATAGTCCTTCTGGCAGGAGAATAAACAACAACCTGTTTACCACCTCAAGTGTATTAACCTATCCCATCCCCAGTCAGATCGAAATGAAAAAATCTCTATTAAGTTATTCTTTGGTGTGTGTCTATTTGGTGTGTTTATCTTTATGGTGTGTATCTATATGGTGTGTATCTATGGTGTGTGCATATCTATATGGTGTATACCTATGGTGTGTGCGTGTATATATATATATGGTTTGTATCTGTCGTTTGTGTGTGCATATGGTTTGTATCTATATGTTGTGTGTATCAATATTGTGTGAATCTATATGTGTGTATCTGTGGTGTGTGCGTGCATATGGCGTGAATCTATATGGTGTATTGTGTGTGTCTGTATGGTGTTTGTCTGTATGGTGTGTGTGTGTGTGTGTGTGTGTGTGTGTGTGTGTGTGTGTGTGTGTGTGTGTGTGTGTGTGTGTGTTAACGTGTGTGGTGGTAGGCGATGACTCCAGTTTAACCAGTGAGTTTCTCTGGTCTCTTTGATGAAAGCTTCCTTCTCACACACACACACGCGCACACAGTAAGGTGAATTGAATGAAGACTTTTTTCGTTTTGAAGTTTGAATCTAAATCAGTCAAATCAGACTCATCCCTTCAATTAAAATGAGGGAGGTCATTTAAGATCAAACACAGAGCTGAAATAGCCTCTCACTGGTACCAAGAAGACCACAGGGTGCCGAACCTGCCAGGTGTTTTTCTTAATTAGTTAATTGGTTGCATCTGGTGCGTTTCACTTAAAAGGGAACCGGACACTACATGTGTTTGTATTGTCTCTTCCAGTTTCATAGGTTAAAGACTTTTTGAAGTAAAGAGGAGCATCTCATCTGAACCTGATGTGAGTAGACGTGACTTGTATGTTGAATATAAATCACTGATAATGTGTGAAGGAAATCGGGGATTGTGGTGGTTTTACTCTCATTTGAAATGTGGACCATGAGTAAACTGTTCCTTCCTTCAGAGGTTTATCTTGGATATTTAACTGCAGTTCTGTGAGTATCCCAACTTAACCATGAAGATGAACTGCAAACTGTAAGTCATTAATTTCTCATTAATCTTGGGCACATTGATGTATTTTGGCTTCCTGGTGGGTTAACCTGTTACCTGAAGGTTGATCTGAGTAGTAAGGATGTTTTATTGGTTCATGGGTTACTTAGGTGTTTGGTTTATGTTGGTTTTAATGATTTGTTAAAATGGTTACAGGCTCCAAGTTATTGTTGTAAGATGGAGTAATGGGTTTGGTTCTGATATTTTTAGTCTTCTTTCATTCTACTCTCCTGAGCTCTGCATCTTCATCACATGAGTGTTGCTCTACTGTGAGGGTGTGGTCTGAGTGAGCAGAGGTGCATACTGGGATACAGAGCTGTCTCGAATCTACAGGTCTGTAGACACGCCCCCTCAGGGGAAACCGAGTGTTTGAGAAACTGTCGTGACGTCAGTTACATGGACTGGAATGTTCTTAAAGATGGAGACGGGGATTCAGAAGGAGAAACACCAGGGGGAGATGAGGGGGCTCCTCATCTCAACGACTAAAACACAACTTCAGTCTGACAAAGAGAACCATGGAACACATTCAACCGTCCCCTCCAGGCATCGTGACTCCTCAGGAACAGTTTCATTTCCAAGAAGGTCTTATTTGGGGCCATCCCCATATGGATCCTGCTCCTCAAGAGCCACACCCCTCCACTGGGTTGTCTTCTGAACAGATGATGTCCTTCCTGTCCTCAGGCTGACTAAAGCTGCACCGTTTGCATCTGTGAAGGCCCCTCAATCACTAAACCACTGGACTACAAAAACATGACTTCAGAGATGTTGAATCAACCTGGGACACATTTTGGAGACGCCAAGCATAATCCATCACCAATGTGGGACGCCACTGAAGAATGCTGTACATAATTTACGTCTCTGGAGACATTGGTTGTTCTGTTCTGGGTGCCCTGGCAGGAGAGCTGGGGGTGGATGATGGAATGTTATTTGCTATGAGGTTTTTACCCTACATGATTGTTTGGCCTTTTATGGCTCAGTGGTGTGTGTGTGTGTTTGGGTTTGACATGAGATGGAAGATTTTTGAGCATCTCTAGGGTTCTACTGTGTGTGTATGTGTCTCCCACTCACACCTGGCATGGCGTTCTACGTGCCTGTCCTGGATTCTGGACACTGTCCTGGTGTGTGTGTCCGGCTTGCTTTGACAGGGATAATGTTTATACAGGGGTCTGTGTGATTGGCTTGGGATATTGGAATGGTCAACTAAATCATACCTGATGGACGGCCACATGTTTACTGAAGGGCCTCCAGTAGACATGAAGAGCCCTGAGCGACGCTCCGGAGCGATATCCAACACACTGGGCAGGAAGGAGAGTGTCCAACTCAAGTGTAAAAGGATGCAAGCGGCGTGTTCAGATCAGTGACTTCAAACTAGGACTACACCAATCAGGATCAATGGAGGATGGACACCTAAAGGAATTCCACAAGGAGAGTCTGACGTTGGAAAGGGACCTCAATGGATGTTCAAGATGACCTTCAGACCTGTAATGAGACGGCTCTTCCTACCTGGCTGGATTGATGGAGAGCCCTGTGGATCTTGTCTTGCTCTCAGTTGCACTTCTTCTCAGGCTGAACTGTAATTGTTTCGGACAGGACTAGCTGAAAGATTGGTTCCCTTAAATCAGAACCAACCCGGGAACTCCAGCTAGTGCGCTCTTCGAGCTGAAGTTGTGCTCTTCAGTTGAGGCGGTAAGGAAACCTTCACTGGGGCTTCAAGGTGTAAAGAGGAGAATGTTTCAAAGTGTTCCATGGTACTCTGATGAAGACCATTGTTGTGTTCCACTGGCTGCGAGGAAGAACCCATACATCTTCCTCTTGGCCTTTCTCCTCTGAGAATCCTGGCGCCATCTTGAAGAATATTCCAGCTCATGTAACTGATGTCACGACAGATTCTCAAACACTTTGTTTCTCCTGAGGGGTGTGTCTATGGAACTGAAGACTTCAGACAGCATTGTATCCCAGCATGCATCTCTGCTCACTCAGACCACACTCCCATGAGTAGGATGCAACACTCTAGTGATGGAGATGTAGAGTTTTATAAATAACGAGGGAGGAGACTAAGGTGATTGGAACACAATGGAATGTCAAGTCTGTACATTTTTAAGCCATGAAGATGGTTGGATAGTTCAGGAATTGGGCTTTTTATTATGGGCAGTCCTTTCACTCAGATGCCCACTTCTCACTGGAGCTGTACATGTGTTGGCTGGCATGATTTGCTGTTGGTGATGAGGCGGTCAGGGTGACGTTGCAGGGCTATGGTCGGCTCTCTGTGAGCTCAACGTTTAGATTTGCTCTGTATGGTTTGTACCCTGAATAATCTAGATAATTGTAAAATGTACACAGATTTGTATTGAATGATTCCCGGTTTTTAGGTTTAAGGTTGTTGTGGGACGTACATGGTAGTTTGGTTCTTCGTATGGTTTTGAGTGATATAACTTGTACACACTGGGTGCATAATAATGTAAAGGTACACTGAATAGTATTAATGACCAACAGCAACAAACAGATCTCCTCAAGGTAAGTCTGTTGGCTGTGTTTTAATGAAGACCATCGCTGGACTTCAGGATCTTCCTCCGTTCAGCTCAAGGTGAGGCGCTGGTTCTGTTTTTTCTTTGGTTGGTTCCGGCCGGAATGTTCGTATTCCAGTCGGACGGTTTGTGCTTCCCGCCGTGGAAGGTTCTGAGTGCGGTCACTTGATTTAGTCCCAATGGTTAGCATAGAATGTTGTAGTCGGTTTCCATTGGGAATTGTCGCCCCTATCTTAAACAACTAAAGTTTGATATTAAATACATACTGAGGCGTACGTCGTACAATATGTTGATAATTTCCGATGGTTGCGCCGTACTTTTAACCACGACGACGTTGCGGGACTCTCACTGCGTATAAAACGGCGTTCTACTTGCGGGCCCATTTTTGATATCAGGGAAGGCTGAAAATCATTTCAAGGTGGAAGATAATTTGACATTTCTTCAACGGAACCCAGCACCTGATATGGCTGAGTATATTTTTATTTAATATCGATACTGCTTAGTGTTCTTTGTTACTTCAGCTTTTGTACGTTCTAAATATCTGCTGTCATTAATTGCCACAGAAGTTAAACCCTACCCAATGGAATGACGTTAAACAACGACTTTGGTGCAGAGTTACCAACTGGATAATATCAAAGCTAAAATAATGGCCGTCATTCCCACATGTTACAATAGAAGATACTCTAGAACTGTACAAGGTTAAAAAGGTAACGTGTGGTTTGTCCCAAGGTGTCTGCCTCCTCACCCAGAGCAAGCCCTCCACCTCCTCACCCAGAGCCAGACCTCCACCTCCTCACCCAGAGCCAGACCTCCACCTCCTCACCCAGAGCCAGACCTCCACCTCCTCACCCAGAGCCAGACCTCCACCTCCTCACCCAGAGCCAGACCTCCACCTCTTCACCCAGTGCCAGACCTCCACCTCCTCACCCAGAGCCAGACCTCCTCCTCCTCACCCAGAGCCAGACCTCCTCACCCAGAGCCAGACCTCCACCTCCTCACCCAGAGCCAGACCTCCACCTCCTCACCCAGAGCCAGACCTCCACCTCCTCACCCAGAGCCAGACCTCCACCTCCTCACCCAGAGCCAGACCTCCACCTCCTCACCCAGAGCCAGACCTCCACCTCCTCACCCAGAGCCAGACCTCCACCTCCTCACCCAGAGCCAGACCTCCACCTCCTCACCCAGTGCCAGACCTCCACCTCCTCTCCCAGAGCCAGACCTCCACCTCCTCACCCAGAGCCAGACCTCCTCCACCTCCTCACCCAGAGCCAGACCTCCTCCACCTCCTCACCCAGAGCCAGACCTCCACCTCCTCACCCAGAGCCAGACCTCCACCTCCGGTCAGAAATCCTCCAGAACCGGTCAGTGCTCTGTGTGAGTAGAGTCTTCTCAGGTCAGTTTCAATGCATGGCCTGAACCACTTCTTTAAACTTGTGGACTGCTCTGTCTTCATTCCCAAAAACAGGATGCTCATGTCTGGTCTCAAGTCTTTTCTAGCCTTGAGTTATAAAATAATAGTTCAATTAATTGTAACTCGGTTTCGGATGAGTCAAATAAGTTTATTGTTGGGCAAATGCTGATATAAACCTGCTGCTGTAGCTGAAAGGCGAGGCTGAGAGGCTGGGGACCGGAGGCTTGTGGTGCCAGGGTGGACCGGAGACTGAGGCTGGAGACCAGGGGCCTGCAGCACCGGACCAGAGGGTAACCATCACCAAGCTCATCTGAAACACTAAAATCCACGGTAGTTTAGGTCTGGTTTTGATCATCTTATGACTTTAAATCTGTGCCAAGCTGTGAGTTCATTCATACGGGGGTTAACCAACTACCGCTGTGTTTACTTACTAGAACGTGTTTCTGGAGCGGAGGCGAGCTGGTAGGGGAGCCGTGAATCTGGAGGATGACATCACTCTACCAACCAGGGTTGTAAGTTTGTATTAACCAAACAAACTGGAAATAAAGGGCTTAAAAATGAGACAAACTACATGTTTGTTACCAGTCTTTAGGGCCAGACTCACGCTGTTTGTTCCAGACTACGACTCGGGCTGAGGAGAGCTGATGGAGGAGCCAAGACTCTGGAGGACGACATCACTCCACCAACGAGGATCCTCGTAAGTTTGCTGTCCTGGGTCCTTTAAATAAACAGTAGACTTGTTGCACGCAGGATTACTTTGTCCAGTACAAGTTACGGCATACTATTGTGGTTGTTTACCAGACAAACTACAGCTGCTACTTTGTTACGTGCCATTAGAGCCCAACTACTCCTGTGTTTGTGACCTTACATTGGAGACAAACTACTACTGTGTTTGTTACCTGATATTAGAGCAAACTACTCCTGTGTTTGTTACCTTGCGTTAGAGCCCAACTACTCCTGTGTTTGTTACCTTACATTATAGACAAATTACGTTTGTAACCAGACCAGGAATCTGGAGGACTGATGGAGAAGCCGTACATCTGGAAGGCAAATCCTGAGGACCACCAGGAATCTACCATCAAGGATTCCTCATAAATGTGCAGTATCTGGACATAGTGGACTAGGTAGGGGGTTGGGGGTTCAACTCTCAAACCAATGGTGCCGGGTTCAAGCCCTCAGAATACAGTGATGCGTCCTTGAGCAAGGCGCCCTAAAGCCTGCCTGCTCCTTAATGACTTATCTTTGGTTCAGATAATGTTGCATCTTTTGAATATTGAACCTAATCATTGTCCTTGTTTGGTCCGAGCAGACACACCTGAACTGAACCTCACCTGATCCTGTTTGGTAGGGGGCAGACACACCTGAGCTAAACCCGCCCTGATCCTGACATCCTGCTGGTCCCGTCTCCTCAGTTCATCTGAGCCTCGTCCTCCAGAAGACCTGCTGAGCTCAGCAGTCTGAGGCTGATGGATCAATGACCTCCAGTGGGAGTGATCTTCTTGACCCCACATGTAACCGTGTGCTTCCACACGCCTTTCCCTCACGTCTGTCACTAACTTCACTACTCTCTACTGCTTCCTCCTCTTTTTCCTTCTCTGTGGTTTGAACCTTTACACGGAAGGCGCGTCTTCCTGCCCTCAGAGGGTTTAGCGTTAGGGTTGAGTGTCAGGGTTTAGAGTCAGGGACAGAGCTGGTCAGGGAGGACTGCTTTTACAAAAACCTCTTCACTTGCTTTCGGAATGGTGGTGACATTTTGAAAAGATTAATTTGGGAGAATGTTTTCCTCTGCTTTCCTTTACAAAATTGTATCAAACTTATGTCAAGTGTTTATATATTAAAATCCCACATTGACTTCTACATGTTTGTGACGGTTCATTTAATTGTCCTTTAACTTGGTTAATGTCAAGCTAAACTCCCGCAATACATTTAATATACATGATTGTTATTCTGCAATGTTCACATAATCCATTTTGTAAAAATATGAAACCTCCATATTAGCCTACTACTAAATTCAGGCCTATTCATGTATTTAACAATGTACATACTGCCCCGCAGGCCATTCTCTGCTACTACGACACGTTAAATCCACCAACCCGTCTCACATCAATGTACTATAGCTACGTTGGTTCAAACGGAAAATGTAGTTTGGTGTGAGACTGTTGTCCAGCAGAGGGAGCTGTTATACACCTTAATTATACAGAAATGTCTGTATTTACATTTTAAAATGTTCATGGGCTGGTCTAGTTTTTCTGCAAATAACTCTGCCTCCAGCAACAGGATTGGTTGAAACATATGAAGTGAAGGAAATAAAAGCCCAGTTCACCAGATCTGAGGTCAGCTGCGGTCAGATTTTGGATCATGAATGTATTGAGCTCGGAGGAGCTCAATACAATCTCAATTATTAATATTATTATTAATTCTCAATTATTATACCCATTGTAATGTCAGTTGGGAATCAGTATTGTCACCTGTCTCCTTTCCTAATTGGAAATCATAAAGATAACATTATTCATTGACCTTTAAAGATTATTTGGACCCTGTAACGGCTAGGTAGACGTAGAACCCAAGTGCACGGACAGGCGACAGTTGAGGACAGTTTGATTTCATTCGGTGCAGGATCGGGCTGGCAGAGAGCAAACAGTAAGGCCACCGACAGGCGGGCAGGGAATCGGCGGTGGGTCAGACAGGCGAGGGGTCGGCAACGGGAGGGCAGACAGGCAGGCGAGGAGCAGGAAACAGGGAATCAGACAGGCCGGTGTTGTGCCGAATTTCGACCCCCCCCCCCGCATATTACGACCCCCCTTCGCGTGAACGCGCATTCGCTTATTGTCAACGCCCCATACTTTCACTTAGTTCGAGGCGCTCTTCCTTCCGACAATATTAGTCTAAATTAGTGTTTATATTCTATCACAACGTCACAAGTTGAGCAACTTATCACAGAAAGCGATGGCATATTTTAGATTGTAAGTTTGAAGACGAACACATCGCAATGGAACCTCCGACGGCGACGACCCATACGCTACAACATTCACGATAATGAACTACGAGAGCACTTGCATACGTAATAGTTAAAAGTAATACATTGATGCATTATGTTATTTACTCATATTAATTTTGACAACCTCGTGGTAGCCTACCCTGGAAAGCACATTTAACTGTGACTGATCCAAAACTAAGGAAATCCTTTACTATGTACAGACTCAGTGAGCACAGCCTCGCCTTCGAGAGAGTGAAGGATATGGGATATATTGGATATATATTGAATATATCCAATATATATTTTCGATATATTGAATATATACTGGATATACTGGATATATTCAATATCCAGCCAATTTAGCCTGCCATATTCATCACCCAGCCATCTCCTATTTCTTGTTTGCAAAGTCTGAGAAACGTATTGACGGTCGAGTGTTGAGTGAAACCATGAAACAGCCACACGATCTTGAACAAACAAATATTAATATTTCAACAAGGCAGGTAAAGCCAACGTGTGGATAATAACTAGATATAGCCTACATAACGTAGGCCTAATTACCAGTACAAGTCATTTTTGTCCTGTCATTAAATTTGCTATTTCAATAGGATCAAAAGATCCCGCAAAGCACTTCCTGGACGGGTCTGAAGACTATCCACGTAAGAATCGTATAGGTTTACATCGTTGACGAAAGAGAAAGTAAGGCCTATACAATGGACGGTGGCGGAGATGAAATATCAGGTAAGTGTGTGTCTACAAAACGAGAAGGATATGATAATAGTTACATTTGGTGTTTTGGCGATATACATTACTTAAGTCATGTAAGTGGAGCATCCCCAAAGTGTTCAAGACCGCTATAGAAGCGTAACGGAGATAAGAACACGCAACGCGTGGCGCCTATCCATTTGGCGATTCGGCGACTTGCATTACTTTAAGTTACAAGAGTATGGCTACAAGAGAGGCGGCGTGGCGAAACTAACTGGCGCGGGTTTATAATTAATATAAACCAGCGCCGCTTGTTGTTTGACAATGTTAATCGTTTCTCAACAGATGAACGGATAGCGGAGGCTTGTCTCAGAGGGTAAGCTTGTATCAAAGTTACAAGTTATAAATGTAATAGATACGTTAAAATGCCATGCTCATTATTCAACTGCTAATATAATTCTTGTCCTTTACACATAATTAGTAATAAACGTAGGATCAGAGGTCTGTGAGCTTTTAAGAATTAATAAGCAGTGTGATCATCGCTAATGGTTCTGTGTTGAGGCGACGGATAACCCCCAGCATGTCTTAGGGTCATGGAGGAGGAGCTGAGGGAGGGTCACCTGGACGTCGAGGCTCCGGCGCTGCCATCGGGCCCCGAGCCGCAGAGTGAGGCGGAGAGAGATTTGATGGATGAGTTGGGCCGAAGGGTTCGCCAACAGAGCTCCCTTCTCAAAGGCAACCAAGAGTTACAAGAGTATGTTATTTACATTGGCTCGTTCTTTTTCATAATTTTCAGTGCACTTCAAACCAGCACTTTTCTTGCATCCAAATTCATCTCGAAATCATGCATTCCATAATCCATTTATAATGCCTGCGGCTTCTGTTTTCCTCTCTCAAAGCTCCATCGATGGGGTGATTCGAATGCCAGGTTCAATGATGGACAAGTTCTCACAGCTGGCAGGCAAAGTGTTTAAGAATGGAGTGACCTGGGATAAAATCATATTGCTGTTCTATGTTGCCGGAAGGATGGCAATAAAGGTGTGTGTTAGTGTGTGTGCAAACAACACTGATCAACCCCCTGCTTTACACAGACCAAAAAAACAACACAAATCTGCCCACAACCACCCAAACTATATGGTTCACAATTATTTAAATGTGTGTGTGTGTGCGTGTGTATGTGCGTGTGTGTGTCCCTGTGGCTTCCAGGTGATGGAAGATAATCTGCCTCTACTGGTGATTGAGATCTTCAAGATAGCGTTGAATTACTTCAAGGAGAAACTACTGGGCTGGGTCACTAGCCATGGAGGATGGGTAGGTTAAGCCTTTCCCACACACTGGAGTCTTACTTTAGTCTGACCTTAGATACAGAACACTACAGCAAAGTTATACTGGTGGAATAAGAAACAGGACGGATATTTGTACAGAAATAAGTCTGTACACAAGACTTAATTAAACTAAATTAACTTCCCATTTACTTTGCAGATTTAGATTATCAATACAAAATATAAATCAATTTAAACATCATGATAAATTATTACAGGTTATTAGCTAATTACAAGCTATCCCTATTTATATTCCAGGGATTACAGACGATTCTTAAATGGGCCATTCTTAATAAGTACTTACTTTTGGTACTTTAGGTATATTTATTTTTAACACACTTATGTGCTATTAAATAAGTACAGGACTTTTACTTGATCAGTTTGTTTACACTAATTGCTACTTTCACTTCATTAAAAGATCGGAGTACTCCTACCAATGGTTTAATTTCATTCCCTCAATGTGAAATTGTTCAATTAAAAATAGCAATTCACCTGAAATCACAATTATGTACTTTAATTGTGAATCATTCTTTTCCACTTCTCTTACATCATAGCTAACATATGGCTCATATTAAATTCTGGCTTAACATAATTTATCGCTCTCTCGCTCTCGCTCTCTCTCTCTCTCTCTCTCACTCTCTCTCTCGCTCCCTCTCTCTCTCTCTCGGCCCCCTTATCTCTCTCTTTCTCTCTCTCCCTCTCTCTCTCTCTCGGCCCCCTTATCTCTCTCTCTCGGCCCCCTTATCTCTCTCTCTCATATCAACAGAGCAACAGTCTGTCAGAGCTAAGTGGCCGTATGCAGGGCATGCCACTCACCACCATGCAGACACTCATCATCATCACCGGCCTGGCCGTCCTAAGCATCGTCGCCTGGAAGCGGACACGGAGGGCCTGAAGCCAGGGCCACGGAGGGCCTGAGGCCAGGGCCACGGAGGGCCTGAGGCCAGGGCCACGGAGGGCCTGAGGCCAGGGCCACGGAGGGCCTGAAGCCAGGGCCACGGAGGGCCTGAGGCCAGGGCCGCTGCCAGCCATTTGGGTGATTGCTTGGTGGTAGTTATGACTCCATTTCACCTACAGATTTTGATCTTACTCTCATTTTGACAGAGAAATCGGTTATACCAGCCTGTTATCAGTATCAGTCACATTCAGTTACTCAGTGGTGTAGTGTAAGGATAGGTTTCTTCAGATTGCAAAATTATTTTTACAAACAGATTTTTTTATATTTGTATATGACATAGGGCAAAGAAAATAATGCATGCTCCGCAAAAATAAATAACTAAATAAGCGGGCCTCGTCCATGCAGTATATGCTCTGGCTCCGCTGTATGTCTGACACAGCAGAAGTCGAAGAGCTCGTCCCTCGTTGCGGATCATCGTCCGTTATCTGGAAATATTTCGGATTTGGGGCAAGCGATTTGAACCAGCATCAAACAATCTTCAAAGTGTGCCGTAGAGCTGTGTCAGCGCCGCAAGGCAACACAACTAATTCATTCGGCCACCTGAACACACACCCCAAAATAGACTGACGAATGCATGATTGCTATGAAAGTCTTGCATCGGCTGCTAACACGAGTTGTCCCACGTCTAGCCAGACGTCCATAAAATCGAGCCTGTACAGCATGACACCGTATCGAAATGTAGCACAATGGTTCACGGTTGTTAAAGCAGTGTTATGTTAACATGATCGTTCAATAAAAATATTTGTCAATCAAATGAATAGTCGTGGTAAATAATCGGGATATCAGTATTGATCAAAATAATTGTGATAATCATGTTGGCCATAATCCCGCACCCCTAATATGACATGTGACAATAAATAAATCATCTTAAATCTTGAATCTTATTTGGTAAAATGCTTGCGTTATTACAGCATGTTATTTATGTTGTCATAGGTTGTGCAGTAATGTAAATTGTGAATACGTTTACTTTCCATTGCAAATAATAAAGTGCAATAAAAAGGTCCATAGTCCCTGCAGCCACCATTAGCTAGCGTAGCGACCAATGGAGCTACAACATGTCTATGGAAGACGTTCGGTTGAAGGACATATAATGGGAAATAACAATATTTTCCGTTTGGTGGTATGGGGCTGTTTTGGTGAACCTCTGGGGTGGGTCGAGAAGCCAGGGTTCCATCTGATAAGGCACGGCGTTTACCCCCCCTTAGGACATCCACAGGAGGTTCATCGATGGATTACAATATGGCTTAAACAATACCATATTTCTATTGGGGGGCACAGCTGTTCTCAGCATCCTTGAGGCCTGTCTGCCACTGTATAAGAAGTCCTTGCTTTTGTCAGTGGATTGGACTTCTCCTTGCGGAGCTCCCGGAGATGCAGGGGGACTTCCCATCTGGGGACCTTTCCTTGCGGAGCTCTTGGAGAGACGCAGGGCGAACCCACCACTGACAATCTCCCAAAACCTGAAAAGGACAGGACAGACTGGATTCATTTTTTGAAGGGCAGAGTCCCGGCTACAGTTAGCTCTTTCTATGTGTGTGATACTTCACGTCTGGATTCGCATCTCTGTTGACGCTTATACATGCAATTCTGTACGAAAAGCCACCAAAGGGGGATGTAATTTCTGCCTTAGTTCCCGCTTCGATAATGAGGCGGTCTGAGTCAGATGTATAGGCAGCCCCAGGTAAATAAAATATTAAACTCGAAGTACAACAATTTAAACACAACACATGAAAGATTTGGGTAGTGACCTTTTAATGAACACCTCACAGGTTACAGAATTTATAGAATGTTTATGTGACCCTTGCTACCTAGTATAGACAACGCCAGCCCCTGTATGTCCAGAGGCACCCCAACCCAAGAAATCTACCTCCCCGCTGGTATCGAAGGATTGTATCGGCACAGGTGATCTAGTACAAAATTATTTATTTCTTGGTTCTTTTGGTTTTAAAAGTAAGGCCCACAGGCACACAGGATGATAAGGGAAGTATAAGACATGCACAATTTGATAGTTGACAGAACAGGGGACCACTAGCCTCACAATAATAGAACTGTAGCATATGGTCAAAGCAAATCACAGCACTCATAAAATAAAGAAAAGAAAGTAACAAACCAAACATAAAGCACGCAAAGCAAAACACTCCAAAACAGTATTACTCTACAAACCAAACACAAGGGACCACAAATACAGCCTATCGAATAAAGAGACCAGAGCCTAACTGCCCATCCCACCCAATTGTACTTGCCCAATAAATAACCCCACCTTATCCCTATATTCTCCTACGGACACGGTCCTTCACACGCACCAACCCGCCGGTATGCGGCCACAGTCACTCACGCGCACCAACACATTCCCACTCGCCGGTATGCGCACGCGCACACACGTAAACTATAGAGAGGGAGAGAAGAAAACAGTGGCCACACGCTGGAGCTGGAGTCAAGGGTCGGTGCGTGTCTGTCGTTCCCCCTTATCCCCGCTGCACGCCCGCCGATCGCTCTGATTCCCCGGCTGCAGCAAACGTCTCCGATCCCCCAGCTGCGGCCAACGCCTGTCACAGGCTGCGAGGATCAATACACGCAGACACCACTGATCACATTGTCAATCCAGCCATGCAAGAATGATTTGGGGATAGGGTGAAGACACTACATTACCTTGAGTCACGATGTAGTTTAAATTAAGACAGACACCCGACGTCGCTCTACAGCCCCAGCGTTCTGAGTTCCCTGCTCTCGAAAGCCCCAAAGAGATCCCACGTCATGGAAGCCCAGGTGTATTTATAGACATCCTAATTACATCCCATCAGTGCCCAATTGTCAAACACGTATTGCTTCCTCCCCTACTTTACCGTGTTTTCACCTTTCTGGTCACTCTGCTCACATATAGAACATAATAGAATTGAAAGGGAACTCCGCCCATATCCCCAGCACCACTAGACAAAGCATCTGTATGCTATGAACCGGTCAGTCGTTACAGGTTTAGATATAAGACCTCCTTTGGTCAATATTGGCTTCATTAACATTGGTCTTTCTACTATGCAAACATGCCATGATTTTCGCCCCACAGCTGAGCGTCGAATGAACTTCCTTGCTTCTAAGGGAAACACATCCTGGCTAGTGGACATGGGACATGCCTTGTTCTCTGGATACATCCTGTCTACAATTGCAATCACCTGACCATGTAGCGACCGCATGGTGAAATATCAACAATTCAGATAAAATTCCATCAATGCATATTTTTTTCATATCATGCAAGACGTAGGTCCTACGGCTGTTCTACGCCGTTCTCTCCAGTTCACGCGCGTTCCCATTTAAACAATGAAGGCTTCTGTTCTCAGGCCACCTGGTTCAGGGCTTGGGCCGCGTAATCAAGTTACGACATGGATAACAGCACGGAGCTCTGGAACAATAGCAAAACCATGGACTTTGACAACAACATTTAACAAACTCATGAGGCAAAGGAACGTTTGAAGGAGGTCATGCTCACGGGTGCCTGGAGGTGGAGGTTATTTTCCACAGATCAAATCCGTGGACTCTGGGCAGTCAACACGAATGGAGCAGTGTCTGACGGAGGAGGTGAAGGAAGTGGCAGAGATTACAGCGAAGGGAGGAGTGAAGGCAGAGGGGTGTGTCTCGGTTGAGCAATGGGGGACAATAGAAATCCCTGCAAATTAGACGTTCCCCAGCCCTCAATGGTTTATCAGTTACTTGAGTCCATATAAAATGGTGCTTTCTCATTTTTGCAGTAGTCCTACATATATAGTAGAAACTGTAATCCTATAACTATCCAATATTTCTTTTTATGAAATCTATTATATTGGAAACGTCTGGCCATAAAATAATACAGGGTTTGTTGTTGTCAAAGTATTTAACATCACTGTTGCACAAAAATATCTTATAGCTTATATTTAAAAATCCTCATGCATAGCTTCATTACATCATTCTGCATCAAGCAACAAGCAACTTCATAAATAAAGGTATTTGAATATAATTGGTGTGCATCCTTGTCTTCCTTTGTACCACTGTATACTATGTTAATAGGGACCCTGGATTGTTGCTCAGAGGGTCCCCGGCTGCTGCAATGTAATGTTCTGGTGCCGGCTGATCCGGGGTCAGATAGACAGATAGTCAGTCTGAAAGCCAAAAAGGAGTCAAATATGGATATGCCTTTTGCGTTTTTCGTCTGTTTGAAGTGTGAAATTATTTTGAAATGTATGGATTCTAGTTCACTTCACATAGGATAGTCTCATCCAATCAGGTCTATATTCTCGCGCAAAGCATCATGGATAGGATATTCCATCCCTTGATTCACTCTACCACAAACGGACACTACGCAGAGCACGGAAAATCATCTCCGACCTCACCCTGCACACTATGCCTTCCAGCCACTGCCCTCTGGGGGGCGTTACAGGACGATTGCCTCCAGAACAACCCGGTTAAAAAACAGTTTCATCCCAACTGCAATAAACTTTCTTAATTCGGAACGTTAAGGATTAAGCATGGCGCTTATGTATTGTGTAGTGTGTATTTCTGTATGTATATCTGTGTTATATGTTTTGTAAGTTGGAACCTGTACCAAGCTGACAACAAATTCCACCAGCCTGGCTGTGTGGTCATTAAAAGAATCAATCAATCAATCAATCAATCATTACCCAACAGAAGAGGAAGAAGGGCAGTGAGAGAGTGTCCGGCCGTCTGTCTGTGGTTTCTTTCTACAACCGACACTGAGGCATTATTCACTAATAAAACAAGAAATCATTGGCTGAACACATGAGAACATTCAGTTGGATCCACTGAGTTGTTTATTACAATTATGCTTCATTAACAAAAAAGACAGAAAAATAGTCCCTTACATGTACACAATAAACACGAGGACTAAAACAATAGAAGCAGCAGACTTTACAAATCATCAACAGGTGAGCACATATCTTTAATAACTGAACATGTTCTGTGGCCGCTTGGTTCCCAACAGAGCACAAAAAATCAAGATTCAGTTTAAGGTCATTTACAACATGCAACATTATCCCATAGACATCTTGGTTATTATGAATAAAATATAACATCTGCTTTAAATCAGGTCGTATATCAGGATTATGACCAAAATGATGATATAAGAGCCCTTAAGACTTAAATTGTTATATATAAAGATTGACCATCAATAGGTATTTTATGTACATTTCAAATAATAAATGTGCTTATCTAACTATGGGAGATCTTAAAAGCCTTTTCATGGTTTATCATGCTATACCAGAAGAGAGAGAGAGAGAGAGAGAGAGAGAGAGAGAGAGAGAGAGAGAGAGAGAGAGAGAGAGAGAGAGAGAGAGAGAGAGAGGGGGGGGGGGGGAGAGGGGGGAGGGGGAGAGGGGGAGGGAGAGAGAGAGAGAGAGGGAGGGGGAGAGGGAGAGAGGGGGAGAGAGAGAGAGAGAGAGAGAGAGAGACAGAGACAGAGAGGGAGCGGCCCCGCCGACCCCCCTCAGCACCCTTTGTGTGTGTGTGTATGTGTGTGTGTGTGTGTGTGTATGTGTGTGTGTGTGTATGTGTGTGTGTGTGTGTGTATTTACGCAGGGGCCACGTAAATACCGCTGATGAGCCCAGAGCCCCGGAGGAGGTCCTTTTGTTTTCTACACCCGACACAGAGAGGCTGAGGACCCCCCCGACCATACCCTCACCCCCGGGAGGAGGTCCTCCTGGGTGAAGGAGGACCAGAAGGTGTGGAGGTGTGTCAGTGTGTCTGAGGACCCTCCTCCACCTGGGGACACTCTGTAGAAGGACAGAGAGCCAGCAGGCCGGTCCAGATACACTCCTACTCTGGTGGAGCCAGCGGGGGGGAGAGGGAGGGCTGTCTGTCTACCGTTGTACCGGGCATAGTAACTATCATCATCACAAAGAAGAACCCAGGACTTGTTGTTCAGTCCAAGCCTGCTGTCAGCACCCCCTCCTCTCCTTGTGATTCCTCTGTATGTCACTCCTATACCAACCCCTCCTCTCCTCTCTACCTCCCAGTAACAGCGGCCAGTCAGAGCCTCTCTACCCAACACCTGGTCCCTGGAGTCAAATCTGTCTGGGTGATCCGGATACGACTGGTCCCCTCTAACCCACGTCACCTTCCTGTTGTCCTCAGACAGAGAGAGTTCTCCGTTGGCCGTGTTGGGGTCCAGTGTGAGGTCACAGGCATCTGAGGGAGAACCAGACATGATGAGCTGCTGAACCGCTCTTCATCCTCATCATCATCATCACTAGTACTGTTCTCCTGCGCTCTGTGTACATATACATAGATATGAACACATACATACATATACATATGTACACATACATAGATACACACACCTCAGCAATAACGTTATGAAAACATCAACAACAATATTATGAATACATCAACAACAATGTTATGAAAACAATCAGAATCAGAATCAGAAAGGATTTAATTGCCAAGAAGGGTTTTACACCAACCAGGAATTTGGCTTGGTGAGTAAGGTGCATACATTAAGACAATAACAATGAACTAAGAACAAACAGTGACATACATATAACACAATATAAACAAGCAGGGAAATAAGTGATCAATTAAAAATAGGATGAATATATCAACAAACGTCTCTCCTTGGATCCAGGACTTACCAAAGACAAGCAGCTCAGCGCTGTGATTGGCCGTGCCAGCGCTGTTGCTCGCCACGCAGCAGACCGTGTTCACGCCATACCTCCCACCTCTAACGAAGAGGAAGCCCCTCTCCACCCAGGCCTCTGATTGGTCGTCTGTGCCGTCCCTCTCCAGGGGCCTGCCGTTGTGGAGCCACTCTACTGTGGGCTCCGGCGTGCCGCCGGCGTGGCAGGTGTAGCGGGCCGTTTGGCCCACGGGCAACACGTGGGTAGAGGAGTGGAACTCTGTGATGCTGGGGGCCTCCTCCTCCTCCTCCGTGGGCATCACTGAACCTGAAGAAACCAGGAGGAGAGGAGTGAACGTCTACAACACGGATCTAGAGATGCAGCGTCAGACACTCCCTTCACTCTCTCCTAACACCTGTCCACTAGAGGGCGACCAGGGGATTCACACCCAGTATTCTGACCTGCCTTTTCATACATGATTGAGTATCACAGCAGTGTCTACAAAGATTACCCAGGGAGGGGAAGTCACTCCACGAAGAGATTAACGAGTCGGGGGCGGAGCTTGTGGAGGAGAACGCAAAACCGTTCAGCAGCTCCAATAGAAACTAGTGCAAGTGAACCCGGAAAGGGTTGACCCTTGTGACCTGACCTCAGTAGACCACAATAGAAACCTGACCTCAGTAGACCACAATAGAAACCTGACCTCGGTAGACCACCATAGAAACCTGAATTTAGTAGACCACAATATAAACCCAGACCTTGGTAGACCTAAACACATCCAACAACCTTTCAACTCTTAAAGAGTGTATTTACTGTATCTACGGCACAGAGAACAGAAAGGAGGATCCGTTCTCCACTCATGAACACAAACAAAGTCTACGGACCCTCTTTGTTCCGCTCAGCCTCAAGATGATCCAGGTCTACGCTCTTCTCACAGATCCAGTGGTGCAGTCTGTTACACGGCTCTTCAGACCAGCCGTCCTCCCCTGCTACGACACAGTCTCTTGCTCCGCCGTCATCGCGTGGTTTAACGTGTCTCCAACTGAGAACCACGAGGAGGAGACAGTGGAGGTCAGTCTGTCACTCTCAGAGAAGAGATAATGCTGAACAGAGTCTTCAGTCTTACCTTGAGGTCATGGGGGTACCATCCACCCACTTGTGGGTCCCCTCTTTCTCTCGATCACTCAGTCCAATCCAGGAAGAACCCACCAATCTGCTGACAAACCTGGAAACCTGGTTCTAAAGGTAAATGCATCTGTTGTTATGACCACACACACACACACACACACACACACACACACACACACACACACACACACACACACACACACACACACACACACACACACACACACACACACACACACACACACACACACACCAGTTCTTCTCTGCTGTTGATGACCACCAGGTCTGCCTTTCTCTTCTGACAGTCTTCTCTACTGGCCCTCCAGCCCTTCTTAGTAGTAGAAACAAGGTAGAGACTCTTGTCGTGAAGCAACCAGCCCTGAAGTGTCAATTCATCTGTTGAATGTAAAAGAACATCCTGAACAAACAGAGAACGGCTTATCTTACGGTCTTGGTTATGGACACACAACCCTGAGACCTGACCTTAACAGACCACATAGAAGCATGACCTTAATAGACGACAATAGAAACCTGACCTTAGTAGACCACAATATGAATCACAGAAGCAGAGGGTGTTTTTGAAATGAATGTTGATGACGCGATTGATTTAATAACTTTGATAAAACCCTCACCGAGTTCATCCAGTAAGTTCTCTCTCCCCTCTATCCAGGGTGACGGTGAGTCTAGGACAGGACAGAGGAATACAGAAGATATGAGCTCTAAAACAGAACGACATCGTCTCTAAACATCACAGGACCCACAGCCAACCAAACACAAAGTCCATAATATTAATACTAATTAAAATAGCAATAACTACAGTTATCAATATCATTATTGCTATTGTTACAATTATTCATATTAGTAGGCCTAACACAAATTCTAACAAATACAATAATGATCATTATCATTGCTATCATTCCAGGTTGAGCGCGCGCATTGCAAACTCAACCTCTAGTTGTAATTAAACCCATAGCTATAATGTGGAAACCCCAGTCGATAATGTAACACATTTCTGAGCACATAATATAATAACATATTGCCTATAATGTTACAACGTATAACATTTAGGTTCAGCTATAACGTAATGAAGCAAGCATAACTAGAACTGCAAGCAGTTATGCAGGGGTCCAAGAAGTGTGCATTTCGCCGGCACTACGCGAAGCATGTGTTCGAAACTGAGAAACGGCGTATGCCAAAAGATGCAGCTGACTCCAGTGAATCTGTGGATACAAAGGTTTTGACTGTGGGAGGTTCGGTGTGGGAGTTATAGCCCAAAACGCGTTTTCAGAACATTCCATTGGCGATTAGGAGATGTATTATTTCGTCGTTTTTTTGCGCCCTCTTGTGGCGAAATTTTCCAAAGACAATTTTCCTTTTCCAAATAACTCCCGCCCACATTAATAATTCTTGACCATAATTTTTATATAGACTCGGGTTTGCCCCGTGATGGTTTCCCTTGAGTTTGAAGAACATTCCTTTGGCCAATTAGAAGATATACAATTTCCTCGTTTATTGCGCCCCCTAATGGCGAAATTTTCCGAAATTTTTATCGTACGACATTAAGGTTAGCACCAACATGTCTGTAAAATTTGGACTTGTTCCGATGTCTAATTTTGGATTTCTTTGGATTTTTGATTTTCCACGTCTAATTTAGCTCATAAACCAATATTCAAAACGCTACCGTTTCGTCGTCGAAGGTCCGATCAAAAAAGTGTCTATCAATTCTATGCGTGTGCGTCTGAAGATGCCGTGTGCAAAGTTTGGTGTCGATTGGTCAAGAAATGTGGGAGGAGTAGGGAAAATACAGTTTTGCGGTTTTCGCGATTTTGCGAAAAAAAATTATAGACGCAAATGGGCGTGGCCTATGCCAAAAGTTGCAGCAGACTCCAGTGAATATGTGTGTACAAGTTTTTGGACTGTGGGAGGTTCGGTGTGGGAGTTATAGCCCCAAACGCGTTTTCCCTTGGTATAGCGCCACCTAGTGGCCGGCGTGTCTGTATTTTGCCCTCTGCATAGTCTTCAGGGACCTGGATCTATTCATGCAATTGGCGTGTCGGCACCATTTACGGTCTGGGCTGTGGTACCACTTCTAGCCGGGAATAATAATAACTAGAACTGCAAGCAGTTATGCAGGGGTCCAAGAAGTGTGCATTTCGCCGGCACAACGCGACAAGAAATGTGCATTTCGCCGGCACAACGCGAAGCATGTGATCAAAATGCTACCCTGAACCTGTGGATACAAAGGATTTGACTGTGGTAGGAGTAGCGAGAAGTCAGTGTAGCGTTTTCGCGGCTAAATTTTGTAGAAGATATACAATTTCCTCGTTTATTGCGCCCCCTAATGGCGAAATTTTCCGAAATTTTTATCGAACGACATTAAGGTTAACACCAACATTTGTGTAGAATTTGGACTCGATCCGATGTCTAATTTTGGATTTTTTTGGATTTTTAATTTTCCACGTCTAATTTAGCTAATAAACAAATATTCAAAACTCTACCGTTTCGTCGTCGAAGGTTGGATCAAAAAACTGTCTACCACTTCTTTGCATGTGCGTCTGAAGATGCCGTGTGCAAAGTTTGGTGTCGATTGGTCAAGAAATGTGGGAGGAGTAGGGAAAAAACAGTTTTGCGGTTTTCGCGATTTTGCGAAAAAAAATTCTAGACGCAAATGGGCGTGGCCTAGGCCAAAAGATGCAGCAGACTCCAGTGCATCTGTGTGTACAAGTTTTTGGACTCTGGGAGGTTCGGTGTGGGAGTTATAGCTCCAAACGCGTATTCCTTGGTATAGCGCCACCTAGTGACCGGCGTGTCTGGATTTTGTTATCTGAGTAGCGGTGCCGGACCTGGATCCAGTCATGCTATTGGCATGTCCGCACCATTTACGGTTTGGGCTGTGGTCCCACAAGTACGGGGGGAAGTATAATAATAGGAAAAATCCTTACAAAAACAATAGGGATCCAACCTGTTGGCTTGGACCCCTAACTAGAACTGCAAGCAGTTATGCAGGGGTCCAAGAAGTGTGCATTTCGCCGGCACAACGCGACAAGAAATGTGCATTTCGCCGGCACAACGCAAAGCAAGTATTCAAAACGCTACCGTGAACAACATGTGGATATAAAGTTTTTGACTGTGGGAGCTTCGGTGTGGGAGTTATAGCCTAAAACGCGTTTTCAGAACATTCCATTGGCCAAATAGGAGATAGACAATGTCGTCGTTTTTTGGCGCCGCCCTGTGGCGAAATTTTTAATTTTCCAAAGACAATTTTCCTTTGCCAAATAACTCCCGCCCACATTAATAATTCTTGGCCATATTGTCTATGTAGACTCGGGTTTGCCCCTTGATGGTTTCCCTTGAGTTTGAAGAGCATTCCTCTGGCCAATTAGAAGATATACAATTTCCTCGTTTATTGCGCCCCCTTATGGCAAAATTTTCCGAAATCTTTTTCGAACGCCACTAAGGGTAGCACCGACATGTGTGTAAAATTTGGACTTGATCCGATGGCTAATTTTGGTATTTTTCTGGATTTTTGATTTTCGACGTAAAACGTAGCTAATAAACAAATTTTCAAAATGCTACCGTTTCGTAATCGAAGGTCGGATCAAAAAATGTTCGAGTTTTTCTTTTCGTGTTTGTCTGACGATGTCGTGTGCAAAGTTTGGTGTCGATTGGTCAAGAAATGTGGGAGGAGTAGGGAAAAAACAGTTTTGCGGTTTTCGCGATTTTGCGAAAAAAAATTATAGACGCAAATGGGCGTGGCCTATGCCAAAAGATGCAGCAGACTCCAGTGAATATGTGCGTACAAGTTTTTGACTGTGGGAGGTTCGGTGTGGGAGTTATAGCCCCAAACGCGTATTCCTTGGTATAGCGCCACCTAGGGGCCGGCGTGTCTGGATTTTGTCGTCTGCGTAGTCCTCACGGACCTGGATCTAGTCATGCAATTGGCGTGTGTGCAACATTTACGGTTTGGGCTGTATTCCCACTTTTACGGGGGAATAATAATAGGAAAAATCCTTACAAAAACAATAGGGATCCAACCTGTTGGCTTGGACCCCTAACAATAGGGATCCAACCTGTTGGCTTGGACCCCTAACTAGAACTGCAAGCAGTTATGCAGGGGTCCAAGAAGTGTGCATTTCGCCGGCACAACGCGACAAGAAATGTGCATTTCGCCGGCACAACACGAAGCAAGTATTCAAAACGCTACCGTGAAAAACATGTGGATATAAAGGTTTTGACTGTGGGAGCTTCGGTGTGGGAGTTATAGCCTAAAACGCGTTTTCAGAACATTGGCCAAATAGGAGATAGACAATGTCGTCGTTTTTTGGCGCCGCCCTGTGGCGAAATTTTCCAAAGACAATTTTCCTTTGCCAAATAACTCCCGCCCACATTAATAATTCTTGGCCATATTTTCTATATAGACTCGGGTTTGCCCCTTGATGGTTTCCCTTGAGTTTGAAGAACATTCCTTTGGCCAATTAGAAGATATACAATTTCCTCGTTTATTGCGCCCCCTAATAGCGAAATTTTCCGAAATTTCTATCGAACGACATTAAGGTTAGCACCAACATGTGTGTAAAATGTGGACTCGATCCGATGTCTAATTTTGGTTTTCTTTGGATTTTTGATTTTCCACGTCTAATTTAGCTAACAAACCAATATTCAAAACGCTACCGTTTCGTCGTCAAAGGTCGCATCAAAAAAGTGTTTCGTGCATTCTTTGCGTGTGCGTCTGAAGATGTCGTGTGCAAAGTTTTGTGTCAATTGGTCGGGAAATGTGGGAGGAGTAGCGAAAAAACAGTTTTGCGGTTTTCGCGATTTTTCGAAAAAAAATTCTAGACGCAAATGGGCGTGGCCTATGCCAAAAGATGCAGCAGACTCCAGTGAATATGTGGGTACAAGTTTTTGACTGTGGGAGGTTCGGTGTGGGAGTTATAGCCCCAAACGCGTTTTCCCTTGGTATAGCGCCACCTAGTGTTCGGCGTGTCTGGATTTTGTCGTCTGCTTAGAACTCAGGGACCTGGATCTAGTCATGCAATTGGCGTGTCGGCACCATTTACGGTTTGGGCTGTGGGCACACTTTTAGGATTAGCACGTCGGAATAATAATAACTAGAACTGCAAGCAGTTATGCAGGGGTCCAAGAAGTGTGCATTTCGCCGGCACAACGCGACAAGAAATGTGCGTTTCACCGGCAGAACGCGAAGCAAGTATTCAAAACGCTACCGTGAACAACATGTGGATATAAAGGTTTTGACTGTGGGAGGTTCGGTGTGGGAGTTATAGCCCAAAACGCGTTTTCAGAACATTCCATTGGCGATTAGGAGATGTATTATTTCGTCGTTTTTTTGCGCCCTCTTGTGGCGAAATTTTGCAAAGACAATTTTCCTTTTCCAAATAACTCCCGCCCACATTAATAATTCTTGACCATAATTTTTATATAGACTCGGGTTTGCCCCTTGATGGTTCCCTCATAGTTTGAAGAACATTCCTTTGGCCAATTAGAAGATATACAATTTCAACGTTTATGGCGCCCCCTAATGGCGACATTTTCCGAATTTTTTATCGTACGACATTAAGGTTAGCACCAACATGTGTGTAAAATTTGGACTCGTTCCGATGTCTAATTTTGGATTTCTTTGGATTTTTGATTTTCCACGTCTAATTTAGCTCATAAACCAATATTCAAAACGCTACCGTTTCGTCGTCGAAGGTCGGATCAAAAAAGTGTTCCAGCATTCTTTGCGTGTGCGTCTGAAGATGCCGTGTGCAAAGTTTGGTGTCGATTGGTCAAGAAATGTGGGAGGAGTAGGGAAAAAACTGTTTTGCGGTTTTCGCGATTTTACGAAAAAAAATTCTAGACGCAAATGGGCGTGGCCTATGCCAAAAGATGCAGCAGACTCCAGTGAATATGTGCGTACAAGTTTTTGACTGTGGGAGGTTCGGTGTGGGAGTTATAGCCCCAAACGCGTATTCCTTGGTATAGCGCCACCTAGTGGCCGGCATGCCTGGATTTTGTCGTCTGCATAGTCTTCAGGGACCTGGATCTATTCATGCAATTGGCGTGTCGGCACCATTCACGGTCTGGGCTGTGGTACCACTTCTAGTTGGGAATAATAATAATAATAAAAATCCTTACAAAAACAATAGGGATCCAACCTGTTGGCTTGGACCCCTAACTAGAACTGCAAGCAGTTATGCAGGGGTCCAAGAAGTGTGCATTTCGCCGGCACAACGCGACAAGAAATGTGCGTTTCGCCGGCAGAAAGCGAAGCATGTGTTCAAAACGCTACCCTGAACCTGTGGATACAAAGGATTTGACTGTGGTAGGAGTAGCGAGAAGTCAGTGTAGCGTTTTCGCGGCGAAATTTTGTAGAAGATATACAATTTCCTCGTTTATTGCGCCCCCTATTGGCGAAATTTTCCGAAATTTTTATCGAACGACATTAAGGTTAGCACCAACATGTGTGTAAAATGTGGACTCGATCCGATGTCTAATTTTGGATTTCTTTGGATTTTTGATATTCCACGTCTAATTTAGCTAATAAACCAATATTCAAAACGCTACAGTTTCGACGTCAAAGGTCGCATCAAAAAAGTGTTTCGTGCATTCTTTGCGTGTGCGTCTGAAGATGTCGTGTGCAAAGTTTGGTGTCGATTGGTCAAGAAATGTGGGAGGAGTAGGGAAAAAACTGTTTTGCGGTTTTCGCGATTTTGCGAAAAAAAATTCTAGACGCAAATGGGCGTGGCCTATGCCAAAAGATGCAGCAGACTCCAGTGAATATGTGGGTACAAGTTTTTGACTGTGGGAGGTTCGGTGTGGGAGTTATAGCCCCAAACGCGTATTCTTTGTTATAGCGCCACCTAGGGGCCGGCGTGTCTGGATTTTGTTATCTGAGTAGCGGTGCCGATTCTGGATCAAGTCATGCAATTGGCGCGTGTGCACCATTTACGGTTTGGGCTGTAGTATCACTTTCAAGGGGGGAAGAATAATAATCCTTACAAAAACAATAGGGATCCAACCTGTTGGCTTGGACCCCTAACTAGAACTGCAAGCAGTTATGCAGGGGTCCAAGAAGTGTGCATTTCGCCGGCACAACGCGACAAGAAATGTGCATTTCGCCGGCACAACGCGAAGCAAGTATTCAAAACGCTACCGTGAACAACATGTGGATATAAAGGTTTTGACTGTGGGAGCTTCGGTGTGGGAGTTATAGCCTAAAACGCGTTTTCAGAACATTCCATTGGCCAAATAGGAGATAGACAATGTCGTCGTTTTTTGGCGCCGCCCTGCGGCGAAATTTCCCAAAGACAATTTTCCTTTGCCAAATAACTCCCGCCCATATTAATAATTCTTGGCCATATTTTCTATATAGACTCGGGTTTGCCCCTTGATGGTTTCCCTTGAGTTTGAAGAACATTCCTTTGGCCAATTAGAAGATATACAATTTCCTCGTTTATTGCGCCCCCTAATGGCGAAATTATCCGAAATTTTTATCGTACGACATTAAGGTTGGCACCAACATGTGTGTACAATTTGGACTCGTTCCGATGTCTAATTTTGGATTTCTTTGGATTTTTGATTTTCCACGTCTAATTTAGCTCATAAACCAATATTCAAAACGCCACCGTTTCATCGTCGAAGGTCGGATCAAAAAACTGTCTCACGATTCCTTTGCGTGTGCGTCTGAAGATGTCGTTTGCAAAGTTTGGTGTCGATTGGTCAAGAAATGTGGGAGGAGTAGGGAAAAAACAGTTTTGCGGTTTTCGCGATTTTGCGAAAAAAAATTATGGACGCAAATGGGCGTGGCCTATGTCAAAAGATGCAGCAGACTCCAGTGAATATGTGGGTACAAGTTTTTGACTGTGGGAGGTTCGGTGTGGGAGTTATAGCCCCAAACGCGTATTCCTTGGTATAGCGCCACCTAGTGGCCGGCATGTCTGGATTTTGTCGTCTGCCGTCACCTCACGGACCTGGATCTAGTCATGTAATTGGCTGGTGTGCACCATTTACGGTTTGGGCTGTAGTACCACTTCCAACGAAGGAAGTATAACTAGAACTGCAAGCAGTTATGCAGGGGTCCAAGAAGTGTGCATTTCGCCGGCACAACGCGACAAGAAATGTGCGTTTCGCCGGCACAACGCGAAGCAAGTATTCAAAACGCTACCGTGAACAACATGTGGATATAAAGGTTTTGACTGTGGGAGCTTCGGTGTGGGAGTTATAGCCTAAAACGCGTTTTCAGAACATTCCATTGGCCAAATAGGAGATAGACAATGTCGTCGTTTTTTGGCGCCGCCCTGTGGCGAAATTTTCCAAAGACAATTTTCCTTTGCCAAATAACTCCCGCCCATATTAATAATTGTTGGACATATTTTCTATATAGACTCGGGTTTGCCCCTTGATAGTTTCCCTTGAGTTTGAAGAACATTCCTTTGGCCAATTAGAAGATATACAATTTCCTCGTTTATTGCGCCCCCTAATGGTGAAATTTTCCGAAATTTTTATCGAACGTCATTAAGGTTAGCACCGACATGTGTGTACAATTTGGACTCGATCCGATGTCTAATTTTGGATTTTTTTGGATTTTTAATTTTCCACGTCTAATTTAGCTCATAAACCAATATTGAAAACGCTACCGTTTTGTCGTCGAGGGTCGGATCCAAAAAGTGATCAATGCATCTTTGCGTGTGCGTCTGAAGATGCCGTGTGCAAAGTTTGGTGTCGATTGGTCAAGAAATGTGGGAGGAGTAGGGAAAAAACAGTTTTGCGTTTTTCGCGATTTTGCGAAAAAAAATTCTAGACGCAAATGGGCGTGGCCTATGCCAAAAGATGCAGCAGACTCCAGTGAATATGTGCGTACAAGTTTTTGACTGTGGGAGGTTCGGTGTGGGAGTTATACCCGCAAACGCGTATTCCTTGGTATAGCGCCACCTAGTGACCGGCGTGGCTGGATTTTGTCGTCGGCGTACACATCACAGACCTGGATCTAGTCATGCAATTCGCGTGTCGGTACCATTTACGGTTTGGGGTGTGGGCCAACTTTTACGGAAGGAAGTATAACTAGAACTGCAAGCAGTTATGCAGGGGTCCAAGAAGTGTGCATTTCGCCGGCACAACGCGACAAGAAATGTGCGTTTCACCGGCACAACGCAAAGCATGTGTTCAAAACGCTACCCTGAACCTGTGGATACAAAGGATTTGACTGTGGTAGGAGTAGCGAGAAGTCAGTGTGGCGTTTTCGAGGCGAAATTTTGTAGACGATATACAATTTCCTCGTTTATTGCGCCCCCTAATGGCGAAATTTTCCGAAATTTTTATCGTACGACATTAAGGTTAGCACCAACATGTGTGCACAATTTGGACTCGTTCCGATGTCTAATTTTGGATTTCTTTGGATTTTTGATTTTCCACGTCTAATTTAGCTGATAAACCAATATTCAAAATGCTACCGTTTCGTCGCCAAAGGTCGCATCAAAAAAGTGTTTCATGCATTCTTTGCGTGTGCGTCTGAAGATGTCGTGTGCAAAGTTTGGTGTCGATTGGTCAAGAAATGTGGGAGGAGTAGGGAAAAAACATTTTTGCGGTTTTCGCGATTTTGCGAAAAATATTCCTAGACGCAAATGGGCGTGGCCTATGCCAAAAGATGCGGCAGACTCCAGTGAATCTGTGTGTCTAACTCTTCTGACTGTGGGAGGTTCGGTGTGGGAGTTATAGCCCCAAACAAGTTTTCTTTGGTATAGCGCCACCTAGTGGCCGGCATGTCTGGATTTTGGCGTCTGCCGTCACCTCACGGACCTGGATCTAGTCATGTAATTGGCTTGTGTGCACCATTTACGGTTTGGGCTGTAGTACCACTTCTAACGAAGGAAGTATAACTAGAACTGCAAGCAGTTATGCAGGGGTCCAAGAAGTGTGCATTTCGCCAGCACAACGCGACAAGAAATGCGCGTTTCGCCGGCACAACGCGAAGCATGTGTTCAAAACGCTACCCTGAACCTGTGGATACAAAGGATTTGACTGTGGTAGGAGTAGAGAGAAGTCAGTGTGGCGTTTTCGCGGCGAAATTTTGTAGAAGATATACAATTTCCTCGTTTATTGCGCCCCCTAATGGCGAAATTTTCCGATATTTTTATCGAACGTCATTAAGGTTAGCACCGACATGTCTGTACAATTTGGACTCGATCCGATGTCTAATTCTGGATTTCTTTGGATTTTTGACATTCCACCTCTAATTTAGCTAATAAACAAATATTCAAAACGCTACCGTTTCGTCGTCGAAGGTCGGATCAAAAAAGTGTCTATCAATTCTATGCGTGTGCGTCTGAAGATGCCGTGTGCAAAGTTTGGTGTCGATTGGTCAAGAAATGTGGGAGGAGTAGGGAAAAAACAGTTTTGCGGTTTTCGCGATTTTGCGAAAAAAAATTATAGACGCAAATGGGCGTGGCCTAGGCCAAAAGATGCAGCAGACTCCAGTGCATCTGTGTGTACAAGTTTTTGGACTCTGGGAGGTTCGGTGTGGGAGTTATAGCTCCAAACGCGTATTCCTTGGTATAGCGCCACCTAGTGACCGGCGTGTCTGGATTTTGTTATCTGAGTAGCGGTGCCGGACCTGGATCCAGTCATGCTATTGGCATGTCCGCACCATTTACGGTTTGGGCTGTGGTCCCACAAGTACGGGGGGAAGTATAATAATAGGAAAAATCCTTACAAAAACAATAGGGATCCAACCTGTTGGCTTGGACCCCTAACTAGAACTGCAAGCAGTTATGCAGGGGTCCAAGAAGTGTGCATTTCGCCGGCACAACGCGACAAGAAATGTGCGTTTCGCCGGCACAACGCGAAGCAAGTATTCAAAACGCTACCGTGAACAACATGTGGATATAAGGGTTTTGACTGTGGGAGCTTCGGTGTGGGAGTTATAGCCTGAAACGCGTTTTCAGAACATTCCATTGGCCAAATAGGAGATAGACAATGTCGTCGTTTTTTGGCGCCGCCCTGTGGCGAAATTTTCCAAAGACAATTTTCCTTTGCCAAATAACTCCCGCCCATATTAATAATTCTTGGCCATATTTTCTATATAGACTCGGGTTTGCCCCTTGATGGTTTCCCTTGAGTTTGAAGAACATTCCTTTGGCCAATTAGAAGATATACTTTTTCCTCGTTTATTGCGCCCCCTAATGGCGAAATTTTCCGAAATTTTTATCGAACGTCATTAAGGTTAGCACCAACATGTCTGTAAAATTTGGACTCGTTCCGATGTCTAATTTTGGATTTCTTTGGATTTTTGATTTTCCACGTCTAATTTAGCTCATAAACCAATATTCAAAACGCTACCGTTTCGTCGTCGAAGGTCCGATCAAAAAAGTGTCTATCAATTCTATGCGTGTGCGTCTGAAAATCTTGTGTGCAAAGTTTGGTGTCGATTGGTCAAGAAATGTGGGAGGAGTAGGGAAAAAACTGTTTAGCGGTTTTCGCGATTTTGCGAAAAAAAATTATGGACGCAAATGGGCGTGGCCTAGGCCAAAAGATGCAGCAGACTCCAGTGCATCTGTGTGTACAAGTTTTTGGACTCTTGGAGGTCCGGTGTGGGAGTTATAGCCCCAAACGCGTATTCCTTGGTATAGCGCCACCTAGTGACCGGCGTGTCTGGATTTTGTTATCTGAGTAGCGGTGCCGGACCTGGATCCAGTCATGCTATTGGCATGTCCGCACCATTTACGGTTTGGGCTGTGGTCCCACAAGTACGGGGGGAAGTATAATAATAGGAAAAATCCTTACAAAAACAATAGGGATCCAACCTGTTGGCTTGGACCCCTAACTAGAACTGCAAGCAGTTATGCAGGGGTCCAAGAAGTGTGCATTTCGCCGGCACAATGCGACAAGAAATGTGCGTTTCGCCGGCACAACGCAAAGCAAGTATTCAAAACGCTACCGTGAACAACCTGTGGATATAAAGGTTTTGACTGTGGGAGCTTCGGTGTGGGAGTTAAAGCCTAAAACGCGTTTTCAGAACATTCCATGGCCAAATAGGAGATAGACAATGTCGTCGTTTTTTGGCGCCGCCCTGTGGCGAAATTTTCCAAAGAGAATTATCCTTTGCCAAATAACTCCCGCCCACATTAATAATTCTTGGCCATATTTTCTATATAGGCTCGGGTTTGCCCCTTGATGGTTTCCCTTGAGTTTGAAGAACATTCCTTTGGCCAATTAGAAGATATACAATTTCCTCGTTTATTGCGCCCCCTGAGGGCGTAATTTTCCGAATTTTTTATCGAACGCCGTTAAGGTTAGCACCAACATGTGTGTAAAATTTGGACTCGTTCCGATGTCTAATTTTGGATTTCTTTGGATTATTGATTTTCCACGTCTAATTTAGCTAATAGACCAATATTCAAAACGCTACCGTTTCGTCGTCGACGGTCGGATCAAAAAAGTGTATACGGTTCCTTTTCGTGTGTGTCTGAAGATGTCGTGTGCAAAGCTTGGTGTTGATCGGGCTAGAAATGTGGGAGGAGTAGCGAAAAAACAGTTTTGCGGTTTTCGCGATTTTGCGAAAAAAAATTCTAGACGCAAATGGGCGTGGCCTATGCCAAAAGATGCAGCAGACTCCAGTGTATATGTGGGTACAAGTTTTTGACTGTGGGAGGTTCGGTGTGGGAGTTATAGCCCCAAACGCGTATTCCTTGGTATAGCGCCACCTAGTGGCCGGCATGCCTGGATTTTGTCGTCTGCATAGTCTTCAGGGACCTGGATCTATTCATGCAATTGGCGTGTCGGCACCATTTACGGTCTGGGCTGTGGTACCACTTCTAGTTGGGAATAATAATAACTAGAACTGCAAGCAGTTATGCAGGGGTCCAAGAAGTGTGCATTTCGCCGGCACAACGCGACAAGAAATGTGCGTTTCGCCGGCACAACGCGAAGCATGTGTTCAAAACGCTACCCTGAACCCAAGAAGTGTGCATTTCGCCGGCACAACGCGACAAGAAATGTGCGTTTCGCCGGCACAACGCGAAGCATGTGTTCAAAACGCTACCCTGAACCTGAGGATACAAAGGATTTGACTGTGGTAGGAGTAGCGAGAAGTCAGTGTAGCGTTTTCGCGGCGAAATTTTGTAGACGATATACAATTTCCTCGTTTATTGCGCCCCCTAATGGCGAATTTTTCCGAATTTTTTATCGAACGACGTTAAGGTTAACACCAACATGTGTGTAAAATTTGGACTCGATCCGATGTCTAATTTTGGATTTCTTTGGATTTTTGATATTCCACGTCTTATTTAGCTAATAAACCAATATTCAAAACGCTACCGTTTCGTCGTCGAAGGTCGGATCAAAAAAGTGTTTCATGCATTCTTTGCGTGTGTGTCTGAAGAAGTCGTGTGCAAAGTTTGGTGTCGATTGGTCAAGAAATGTGGGAGGAGTAGCGAAAAAACAGTTTTGCGGTTTTCGCGATTTAGCGAAAAATATTCCTAGACGCAAATGGGCGTGGCCTAGGCCAAAAGATGCAGCAGACTCCAGTGCATCTGTGTGTACAAGTTTTTGGACTCTGGGAGGTTCGGTGTGGGAGTTATAGCCCCAAACGCGTATTCCTTGGTATAGCGCCACCTAGTGACCGGCGTGTCTGGATTTTGTTATCTGAGTAGCGGTGCCGATTCTGGATCTAGTCATGCAATTGGCGCGTGTGCGCCATTTACGGTTTGGGCTGTGGTTCCACTTTCACGGGGAGGTAGTATAAAAATCCTTACAAAAACAATAGGGATCCAACCTGTTGGCTTGGACCCCTAATAATAAGAACTAGAACTGCAAGCAGTTATGCAGGGGTCCAAGAAGTGTGCCTTTCGCCGGTACAACGCGCAAGAAATGTGCATTTCGCCGGCACAACGCGAAGCAAGTATTCAAAACGCTACCGTGAACAACATGTGGATACAAAGGTTTTGACTGTGGGAGCTTCGGTGTGGGAGTTATAGCCCAAAACGCGTTTTCAGAACATTCCATTGGCCAAATAGGAGATAGACAATGTCGTTGTTTTTTGGCGCCGCCCTGTGGCGAAATTTTTAATTTTCCAAAGACAATTTTCCTTTGCCAAATAACTCCCGCCCACATTAATAATTCTTGGCCATATTTTCTATATAGATTCGGGTTTGCCCCTTGATGGTTTCCCTTGAGTTTGAAGAACATTCCTTTGGCCAATTAGAAGATATACAATTTCCTCGTTTATTGCGCCCCCTAATGGCGAAATATTCCGAATTCTTTATTGAACGCCATTAAGGGTAGCACCGACATGTGTCTAAAATTTGGACTTGATCCGATGTCTAATTTTGGTATTTTCTGAATTTTTGCGTATCGACGTAAAACGTAGCTAATAAACAAATATTCAAAACACTACCGTTTCGTAGTCGAAGGTCGGATCAAAAAGTGTTTGAGTTTTTCTTTTCGTGTTTGTCTGACGATGTCGTGTGCAAAGTTTGGTGTCGATTGGTCAAGAAATGTGGGAGGAGTAGGGAAAAAAAAGTTTTGTGGTTTTCGCGATTTTGCGAAAAAAAATTATAGACGCAAATGGGCGTGGCCTATGTCAAAAGATGCAGCAGACTCCAGTGAATATGTGGGTACAAGTTTTTGACTGTGGAAGGTTCGGTGTGGGAGTTATAGCCCCAAACGCGTATTCCTTGGTATAGCGCCACCTAGTGGCCGGCATGTCTGGATTTGGTCGTCTGCGTAGTCCGAAGAGATTTGGATCTGGTCATGTAATTGGCGTGTGTGCACCATTTACGGTTTGGGCTGTGGTACCACTTTTAGGGGGGTAAGTATAAAAACTAGAACTGCAAGCAGTTATGCAGGGGTCCAAGAAGTGTGCATTTCGCCGGCACAACGCGACAAGAAATGTGCGTTTCGCCGGCACAACGCGAAGCATGTGTTGAAAATGCTACCGTGAACAACATGTGGATATAAAGGTTTTGACTGTGGGAGCTTCGGTGTGGGAGTTATAGCCTAAAACGTGTTTTCAGCACATTCCATTGGCCAAATAGGAGATAGACAATGTCGTCGTTTTTTGGCGCCGCCCTGTGGCGAAATTTTCCAAAGACAATTTTCCTTTTCCAAATAACTCCCGCCCACATTAATAATTCTTGGCCATATTTTCTATATAGACTCGGGTTTACCCCTTGATGGTTTCCCTTGAGTTTGAAGAACATTCCTCTGGCAAATTAGAAGATATACAATTTCCTCGTTTATTGCGCCCCCTTATGGCGAAAATTTCCGAATTTTTTATCGAACGCCCTTAAGTGGAGCATCGACATGTGTGAAAAATTTGGACTTGATCCGATGTCTAATTTTGGTATTTTTGGGATTTTTGATATTCCACGTCTAATTTAGCTTATAAACAAATATTCAAAACGCTACAGTTTCGTCGTCAAAGGTCGCATCAAAAAAGTGTTTCGTGCATTCTTTGCGTGTGCGTCTGAAGATGTCGTGTGCAAAGTTTGGTGTTGATTGGTCGAGAAATGTGGGAGGAGTAGCGAAAAAACAGTTTTGCGGTTTTCGCGATTTTGCGAAAAAAAATTCAAGACGCAAATGGGCGTGGCCTATGCCAAAAGATGCAGCAGACTCCAGTGAATATGTGTGTACAAGGTTTTGAATGTGGGAGGTTCGGTGTGGGAGTTATAGCCCCAAACGCGTCTTTCCTTGGTATAGCGCCACCTAGTGGCCGGCGTGTCTGGATTTTGTTATCTGAGTAGCGGTGCCGGACCTGGATCTAGTCATGCAATTGGCGTGTCGGCACCATTTACGGTTTGGGCTGTGGGCCCACTTTTAGCGCGGGAAGTATAATAACTAGAACTGCAAGCAGTTATGCAGGGGTCCAAGAAGTGTGCATTTCGCCGGCACAACGCGACAAGAAATGTGCATTTCGCCGGCACAACGCGAAGCAAGTATTCAAAACGCTACCGTGAACAACATGTGGATATAAAGGTTTTGACTGTGGGAGCTTCGGTGTGGGAGTTATAGCCTTAAACGCGTTTTCAGAACATTCCATTGGCCAAATAGGAGATAGACAATGTCGTCGTTTTTTGGCGCCGCCCTGTGGCGACATTTCCCAAAGACAATTTTCCTTTGCCAAATAACTCCCGCCCATATTAATAATTCTTGGCCATATTTTCTATATAGACTTGGGTTTGCCCCTTGATGGTTTCCCTTGAGTTTGAAGAACATTCCTTTGGCCAATTAGAAGATATACAATTTCCTCGTTTATTGCGCCCCCTAATGGCGAAATTTTCATCGAACGACAATAAGGTTAGCACCAACATGTGTGTAAAATTTGGACTCGATCCGATGTCTCATTTTGGATTTCTTTGGATTTTTGATATTCCACGTCTAATTTAGCTAATAAACCAATATTCAAAACGCTTCCGTTTCGTCGTCAAAGGTCGCATCAAAAAAGTGTTTCCTGCATTCTTTGCGTGTGCGTCTGAAGATGTCGTGTGCAAAGTTTGGTGTCGATTGGTCAAGAAATGTGGGAGGAGTAGGGAAAAAACAGTTTTGCGGTTTTCGCGATTTTGCGAAAAATATTCCTAGACGCAAATGGGCGTGGCCTAGGCCAAAAGATGCAGCAGACTCCAGTGCATCTGTGTGTACAAGTTTTTGGACTCTGAGAGGTTCGGTGTGGGAGTTAAAGCCCCAAACGCGTATTCCTTGGTATAGCGCCACCTAGGGACCGGCGTGTCTGGATTTTGTCGTCTGCGTAGTCCGAAGAGATCTGGATCTAGTCATGCAATTGGCTTGTCGGCACCATTTACGGTTTGGGCTGTAGTACCACTTTTAGGGAGGTAAGAATAATAGGAATAATCCTTACAAAAACAATAGGGATCCAACCTGTTGGCTTGGACCCCTAATAAAAATCCTTACAAAAACAATAGGGATCCAACCTGTTGGCTTGGACCCCTAATAATAGGAAGAAAAATCCTTACAAAAACAATAGGGATCCAACCTGTTGGCTTGGACCCCTAAAAATCCTTACAAAAACAATAGGGATCCAACCTGTTGGCTTGGACCCCTAATAAACACTACAAAAACAATAGGGATCCAACCTGTTGGCTTGGACCCCTAATAATAACTAGAACTGCAAGCAGTTATGCAGGGGTCCAAGAAGTGTGCATTTCGCCGGCACAACGCGACAAGAAACGTGCGTTTCGCCGGCACAACGCGAAGCATGTGTTCAAAACGCTACCCTGAACCTGTGGATACAAAGGATATGACTGTGGTAGGAGTAGCGAAAAGTCAGTGTGGCGTTTTCGCGGCGAAATTTTGTAGAAGATAAACAATTTCGTCGTTTATGGCGCCCCCTAATGGCGAAATTTTCCGAAATTTTTGTCGAACGACATTAAGGTTAGCACCAACATGTGTGTCAAATTTGGACTCGTTCCGATGTCTAATTTTGGATTTCTTTGGATTTTTGATTTTCCACGTCTAATTTAGCTCATAAACCAATATTCAAAACGCTACCGTTTCGTCGTCGAAGGTCCGATCAAAAAAGTGTCTATCATTTCTATGCGTGTGCGTCTGAAGATGCCGTGTGCAAAGTTTGGTGTCGATTGGTCAAGAAATGTGGGAGGAGTAGCGAAAAAACAGTTTTGCGGTTTTCGCGATTTTGCGAAAAAAAATTCTAGACGCAAATGGGCGTGGCCTAGGCCAAAAGATGCAGCAGACTCCAGTGAATATGTGGGTACAAGTTTTTGAATGTGGGAGGTTCGGTGTGGGAGTTATAGCCCCAAACGCGTATTCCTTGGTATAGCGCCACCTAGTGGCCGGCAGGTCTGGATTTTGTCGTCTGCATAGTCTTCACGTACCTGGATCTAGTCATGTAATTGGTGTGTGTGCACCATTTACGGTTTGGGCTGTAGTACCACTTTCTTGGTAGGAAGTATAACTAGAACTGCAAGCAGTTATGCAGGGGTCCAAGAAGTGTGCATTTCGCCGGCACAACGCTATAAGAAATGTGCATTTCGCCGGCACAACGCGAAGCAAGTATTCAAAACGCTACCGTGAACAACATGTGGATATAAGGGTTTTGACTGTGGGAGCTTCGGTGTGGGAGTTATAGCCTGAAACGCGTTTTCAGAACATTCCATTGGCCAAATAGGAGATAGACAATGTCGTCGTTTTTTGGCGCCGCCCTGTGGCGAAATTTTCCAAAGACAATTTTCCTTTGCCAAATAACTCCCGCCCATATTAATAATTCTTGGCCATATTTTCTATATAGACTCGGGTTTGCCCCTTGATGGTTTCCCTTGAGTTTGAAGAACATTCCTTCGGCCAATTAGAAGATATACAATTTCCTCGTTTATTGCGCCCCCTAATGGCGAAATCTTCCGAAATTTTTATCGAAAGTCATTAAGGTTAGCACCAACATGTCTGTAAAATTTGGAGTCGTGCCGATGTCTAATTTTGGATTTCTTTGGATTTTTGATTTTCCACGTCTAATTTAGCTCATAAACCAATATTCAAAACGTTACCGTTTCGTCGTCGAAGGTCCGATCAAAAAAGTGTCTATCAATTCTATGCGTGTGCGTCTGAAGATCTTGTGTGCAAAGTTTGGTGTCGATTGGTCAAGAAATGTGGGAGGAGTAGGGAAAAAACTGTTTGGCGGTTTTCGCGATTTTGCGAAAAAAAATTCTAGACGCAAATGGGCGTGGCCTAGGCCAAAAGATGCAGCAGACTCCAGTGCATCTGTGTGTACAAGTTTTTGGACTCTGGGAGGTTCGGTGTGGGAGTTATAGCTCCAAACGCGTATTCCTTGGTATAGCGCCACCTAGTGACCGGCGTGTCTGGATTTTGTTATCTGAGTAGCGGTGCCGGACCTGGATCCAGTCATGCTATTGGCATGTCCGCAACATTTACGGTTTGGGCTGTGGTCCCACAAGTACGGGGGGAAGTATAATAATAGGAAAAATCCTTACAAAAACAATAGGGATCCAACCTGTTGGCTTGGACCCCTAACTAGAACTGCAAGCAGTTATGCAGGGGTCCAAGAAGTGTGCATTTCGCCGGCACAACGCGACAAGAAATGTGCGTTTTGACGGCACAACGTGAAGCATGTGTTCGAAACGCGGCACAACGCGATTTGACTGTGGTAGGAGTAGCGAGAAGTCAGTGTAGCGTTTTTGCGGCGAAATTTTGTAGAAGATACACAATTTCCTCGTTTATTGCGCCCCATAATGGCAAAGTTTTCCGATTTTTTTATCGAACGACATTAAGGTTAACACCAACATGTGTGTAAAATTTGGACTCGATCCGATGTCTAATTTTGGATTTCTTTGGATTTTTGATATTTCACGTCTAATTTAGCTAATATACCAATATTCAAAACGCTACCGTTTCGTCGTCAAAGGTCGCATCAAAAAAGTGTTTCATGCATTCTTTGCGTGTGCGTCTGAAGATGTCGTGTGCAAAGTTTGGTGTCGATTGGTCAAGAAATGTGGGAGGAGTAGGGAAAAAACAGTTTTGCGGTTTTCGCGATTTTGCGAAAAAAAATTATAGACGCAAATGGGCGTGGCCTATGCCAAAAGATGCAGCAGACTCCAGTGAATATGTGCGTACAAGTTTTTGACTGTGGGAGGTTCGGTGTGGGAGTTATAGCCCCAAACGCGTCTTTCGTTGGTATAGCGCCACCTAGTGGCCGGCGTGTCTGGATTTTGTCGTCTGCCTAGAACTCAGGGACCTGGATCTAGTCATGCAATTGGCGTGTCGGCACCATTTACGGTTTGGGCTGTGGACCCACTTCTAGGGGGGAAAAATAATAACTAGAACTGCAAGCAGTTATGCAGGGGTCCAAGAAGTGTGCATTTCGCCGGCACAACGCGACAACAAATGTGCATTTCGCCGGGGCACAAAGCGAAGCATGTGTTCAAAACGCTACCCTGAACCTGTGGATACAAAGGATTTGACTGTGGTAGGAGTAGCGAGAAGTCAGTCTAGCGTTTTCGCGGCGAAATTTTGTAGAAGATATACAATTTCCTCGTTTATTGCGCCCCCTAATGGCGAAATTTTCCGAAATTTTTATCGAACGACATTAAGGTTAGCACCAACATGTTTGTAAAATGTGGACTCGATCCGACGTCTAATTTTGGATTTCTTTGGATTTTTGATATTCCACGTCTAATTTAGCTCATAAACCAATATTCAAAACGCTACCGTTTCGTTATCGAAGGACGGATCAAAAAAGTGTTTCGTGCATTCTTTGCGTGTGCGTCTGACGATGTCGTGTGCAAAGTTTGGTGTCGATTGGTCAAGAAATGTGGGAGGAGTAGGGAAAAAACAGTTTTGCGGTTTTTGCGATTTTGCGAAAAAAAATTGTAGACGCAAATGGGCGTGGCCTATGCCAAAAGATGCAGCAGACTCCAGTGAATATGTGTGTACAAGGTTTTGAATGTGGGAGGTTCGGTGTGGGAGTTATAGCCCCAAACGCGTCTTTCCTTGGAATAGCGCCACCTAGTGGCCGGCGTGTCTGGATTTGGTCGTCTGCTTAGAACTCAGGGACCTGGATATAGTCATGCAATTGGCGTGTCGGCACCATTTACGGCTTGGGCTGTGGACCCACTTCTAGGGGGGAATAATAATAACTAGAACTGCAAGCAGTTATGCAGGGGTCCAAGAAGTGTGCATTTCGCCGGCACAACGCGACAAGAAATGTGTGTTTCGCCGGCACAACACGAAGCAAGTATTCAAAACGCTACCGTGAACAACATGTGGATATAAAGGTTTTGACTGTGGGAGCTTCGGTGTGGGAGTTATAGCCTAAAACGCGTTTTCAGAACATTGGCCAAATAGGAGATAGACAATGTCGTTGTTTTTTGGCGCCGCCCTGTGGCGACATTTTCCAAAGACAATTTTCCTTTGCCAAATAACTCCCGCCCACATTAATAATTCTTGGCCATATTTTCTATATAGACTCGGGTTTGCCCCTTGATGGTTTCCCTTGAGTTTGAAGAACATTCCTTTGGCCAATTAGAAGATATACAATTTCCTCGTTTATTGCGCCCCCTAAAGGCGAAATTTTCCGACATTTTTATCGAACGTCAATAAGGTTAGCACCAACATGTGTGTAGAATTTGGACTCGATCCGATGTCTAATTTTGGATTTTTTTGGATTTTTAATTTTCCACGTCTAATTTAGCTAATAAACAAATATTCAAAACGCTACCGTTTCGTCGGCGAGGGTCGGATCAAAAAAGTGTCTATCATTTCTTTGCGTGTGCGTCTGAAGATGCCGTGTGCAAAGTTTGGTGTTGATTGGTCAAGAAATGTGGGAGGAGTAGCGAAAAAACAGTTTTGCGGTTTTCGCGATTTTGCGAAAAAAAATTATAGACGCAAATGGGCGTGGCCTATGCCAAAAGATGCAGCAGACTCCAGTGAATATGTGCGTACAAGTTTTTGACCGTGAGAGGTTCGGTGTGGGAGTTATAGCCCCAAACGCATTTTCCCTTGGTATAGCGCCACCTAGTGGCCGGCGTGTCTGGATTTTGTCGTCTCCCGTCACCTCACGGACCTGGATCTAGTCATGCAATTGGCGTGTCGGCACCATTTACGGTCTGGGCTGTGGTACCACTTCTAGCCGGGAATAATAATAATAACTAG
>NC_044049.1:26871870-26889002 GCF_902167405.1 Gadus morhua | reverse complement strand
TCAAAAATCCAGAGTAAGATTCTCCCCGCGCTAAGACGGGGGACGCATTGTCCACCTCAGGTCTAGTGCGGACGGAAAAAGCAATGCAAGGGGTTGGGCTAAAGTATTCGGTAGTGTCCGTCTTACCCAAGACGCTGCGCTCGCTCAGGTGACGGGCGAACACGATGCGTGCGTGTTCTCGTCCCGACACCGCGGACCGCAGCGGAGGCCGCGGTCTGGTCGCGGCAGCGCGCTCTTGCTCGCGGCGGGTGATGAGGGCCGGAGAGGAGGAGCCACACACTCACGGCTCACATCACACGCTCGTGCAATCACTGTCACCAGCGTCACGCGGATAATCAGCATAATGGGAATAATTGGGTGTAATGAACTGTTAATTCTAACAAGCCTTCTCTCTCCCTCCTCCCCCCCCTCCTCCCCCGCCATCCCTCTCTTTCGTCTTGCACCATCTCTCTTTTATCACTTCATCATTACCTTTTCATTCATTTTTTTTTACTTTGGCTTGCTGTCTCTCTCTGTCTCTCTGTGTCTCTTTATTTCTGTTTCTATCAATCATGCCCCCCCCCCCCCTCCCCCCCAATCATGGGTTGATGGTGAATGCTCCACGCTCGCGCTCAGGACGAGAAGATGAGCAAGGAGGAGATTCTGGTCAATTGGAACATGTTTGTGGGGAGCCAGGCGACTAACTACGGCGAGGACCTCACCAAGAGACACGACGAGCTCTGATGATGTCACGCGGCCAAGGGGGCGGGGCTTACTTAGAGGGGAGGGGGGAGGGGGGAGGGGGGGAGGAGCCAGGGAGGTTTTGCTAAGAAGGACAAATATATGGGAGGAGGATTGAGATGGGGATCCTGTCTGTGTATGCATACGTCCATATGCTACTACTACTTGCATTTATCTTCTTTTTTTTTCTTACAGATTTTAAGGGGGTTGGGGTTGGGCTGAAGGCCGGGGATGTGGGGGATGGTCACGTCATTGCTGGGTACATTCAAAGCAATCGATTGGATTGGTCGATTTATTTATACTGCGATCTTATGCAGAATGTTTTTCTATTGGAGGTCAACGGAAGTTTGGCGTTTCATACACAATTGCACATTGTTTCATCCACTTAATGAGTCGACACGCACAAAAAAATACCAGCGCGTACAGCTGCAAACACACAACAATCACCAGTTTGTATTTCCTCAAACTGGGGGGGTGTGATGTCCACTTCTGAATTGACGCCACGTCTGATCAACTGAAGTAACTCAAAACGTCCACTTCCTTCAGAGTTGGTGCTGTTCTTGCAGCTGAGTTTTTAGTGTGTGTCGCCTACCCTTGAACAATCGTTTACAGCTTTAATACTGCATCCACTTGTACATGACCTGTGTACACATACGTACCTGCAGACACACACAGACCCCTCTGTTCTCTCCACATGTGTTGTTCTTACACACCACAAGCTATCGTAAAGCCTTGGCACACTCCATACGATTGTACATGTTAAGCGTACATGTGCCTGTCTGAGCATTTGCAGTTTATCCGAGCCAACATGTTTATGTCAGAGAAAGACGAGAAGCCCTTCTTTCTCTCACTGCGAAGCTGAAATAAAGCCATGTTGCTTTTTCTAGAGGCCATTCTTTTTTTGTGTGTGACTTTAACTCATGTGTGTAATGCATGCTGGAGGATATTAAGAGAGAACATCATTGAAAGGAGCTGCAGGTAAGGAAGAGCAGAAGAAAGCAATATTATGAAAATGAACCCCAAAAACGCCTCTTTCCTCTCTGCCATTGACGTGATACGTGTGCGCAGATGCAAATGCAGGCAATATGCATTCCCTCATCCAATTAGGGGAGAGATGCACTAATTGGGCTGAAATTAGTTCAAAATATATCCTCAGTCCATTTAGCCCAACTGACGGATACTATAACATTTTTAACAAATAACAGTGCTTATTATTCTTACCTACAGCACTATAATAATAATAATAATGGATTGAATTTATGTAGCGCTTTTCTAGACACCGGGGAAACCCCTACTCTTTGCCCTGGGATCTTTTATGACCTCAGTGAGTCATACAAATAGTATATATTGGAGGTATTATAACAGCCTAACCTAAAACATTTAAAACCATCTAAAAGATTGTTATGAACTTCACCCGAGCCAGCTGGGATTTTTAAAGAGGTGAGCAATTAAAGTGGCACATTGTGCATTTGTAACACACTTTATTTAGATGTTGATGCATTTCCACAACGTCTGCACTTGTCTCATTCATGTCTTTGTCTTTTGTGTTTGGCTAGGACGGTCTTTTGTCCCTCTCTGAGATTATGGACCAAGCAGAGGTTATAAGTCTCAGCACTATCACCGACTATGGAGGCATGACGCTAGCGGAACATGACGAACTCTGACCTCCAGCGTCAGGGGTTACTGCCTGCTAATGTTGTATTTTAAGAGGAAATGGGTTGAAAAGCCAAATGGCAACTTACGAAATTAACACTTGATATTTTTTAATTTATTCAATTTTTGGTATGCATTAAATTTCCGAATTAATAACAGAAGCAAATTGCAATAGATTTAACGTGGGCCTTTATTTGTACAACGTGAAAAAAATAAAAAAGTACAAGTAATGCGGGCCAGTTCAATGGTTCTTTTGGTTGATGCGCACAATTTGCTGTGCAGTCACTCCATCACATGATTGGTCTAGATAAAAGTGACCTCACCATAGCTTATTAGAGTAATAGAAATCATTCTCGTCACGGATGGAATAATAAACAAATCGTCTGCTGGCCCATTTGTGGGCTTTGTATCATTAGGCAAAATGTTTTAATGAGTGTTATTAGATTCTAACAAAATTTCTAATTTTGTTGAAATTAAAACACATCTTTAACATTTCAGCACAATTTTATAAATATGGCGTTTTACAGTTTTGCCCGTACGTGTCCTACATGATATATTGGTAGAAAAACATCCAAACAAGGTTCAGACTATTTTTGTTTGCCTATGGAAATATTTAATGTAATGACTGAAAGGCTGAATTATTATATATATATTATATAATTATTATATATTATATGATCAATTTCTTCAGCCAAATGTTTAATTATTTATCGTAGAAAACCAAAGATATTGTGTGGAAAGTTGTATTTATTACACAAATAAAAACAAAACTACATTGACTATAAGCAAGCCCAAAAATACCAAAAAGCTCATAAACCAGCTCTCAAACATACAAAGTCCCATCGCCACGTTCTGACCCCAGTCGGTCAGTATGTACATGAACGCCTCCGTAAGGCTGTCATCGCCATCCCGGCAGTCCTCCTCCACCCACCCCTCCTCCACCATGGAGCGCTCAGACTTGCATCACGGGCCGGGCCTCCTTGGCCTTCAGAGTCACTCCAGACCCCGCGAACCCCGTCCCTCCCTGAGACAGGAAACATTCACAAAGACGGGAACGTAAGAAGAGTTAGGTCCATGTGTAGGGTGAGCGTGTTCCATTTAAACACATAAGAGTGTTCTGCAATTAAATACGCAAGTAAAAAGATATTCACATCTAAAGTCTGATGGCAGACGAGCTCAAATCGGGGCATTCATTATTGTTTCAACTAATCCTTCTGTTGGCAGAGTTTAGGGTTAAACTCTGCCAACAGAAGTAAACAGTTAGAAAAGTGTTTGTAAAGGTTTCAAATAGCCACTGTAGATATCAGCTTCATAATGTCAGATCCATTTAGGGCTGCACGATTATTGCCAAAATGATTATCACGATTATTTTGATATATTTTGATATATACACATACCACGATTATTTACCACGATTATTCATTGAAAAAAAAAATCGTTCGAATTTCTACCACCCCCTAGTGGTAGGAGCCACACACTGCTCTGCGGCAAATTGCCGCCAGGCCAGGCCCCCCCCCCCCCCCCCCCCCCCCCCCCCCCCCCCCCCACACACACTTTTTCAGGCTTTGTGCCGCTGTGTGCAGGATGGACTCACGCAGTCGCACACAGCTGTACAGGGAGCGCTTGGTTTGCTTTGCAGCGGAGGTAGAGCGTATACTGCATGGGCGGGGCTAGTCTTTTTTTGGTTCTCTTTTTTTGCGGATGCATTACTTAAAAAAAAAACAATATCGGCGAAAATATCACGAGATCACTACGTGTCATCGTGGGACGCCAATATCGTCATCGCGAAAAAAATGTGATATATTGTGCAGCCCTAGATCCATTTGTGAAACTTGAAGCGTGTTAAAGCGGTTGAACCGACCCTCTGCAGCCGGATGATGTCCCTCTCCTGCAGCTTGTCTCCGGTGACGGGGTCCAGCATGTCCTTCCTGATCAGCATCTCCACACACTCCTGGGTCACCACCGAGCCCCTAGTGGACACCGAGGGAACAGCCGGGGGTGAGGCGCCGGGGAGACGCCCGACTTAAAGGGGCCGTTAGGCCGCCGGGGGCGAGTGTGGTAGCAGTCAGAAGAGAGGCTCTGCATAATATCCGTTAGATGCTGAGCTACGATGCTGTTTGATTGTTGGGGAATATTCCAGATATGGACCATAATCCCACGATCCCCCGGTCGGCATTGAAGAACAGTGGTTGGGGTTAGTGTGTAGTTTAGATGAGGTTACTCACGACGGTCGGAGGACTGAACAGGGAAGGCTGTTCCCCAACGTGTCCCGGGTCACTGCACACACATATCGTTCCTGTGGGAGAAATGAAAACGTGATCCATTAGCTTTCTTCTGATGCCCCGACATCTGAACCTCCAGTTCCCTGTGAGGGGTTCTCTAACTCAGGGTGGAGTTGCTCAGTATGAGACACCCATCTGGAGGAACACACCTTGGGTTGTGTTCTTCCAGTGTCCATAGGTTTGGTCAGCAGAGATGGGCCGGGGAGTTGGAGGGCCTCTCTCCCCCGGGGAGGTGAGCCCTACTGGGTGAGCTCTAGGGGTGGGAAACCGTTACCCAGCCCCCTTTTTTTTTTTCGTTTACACGGTCAACCGTTTTTTTTATTAATTAATGATTTTTTTTCAAAGTGGACCGCAGTCGCGCTATAGGGGGATTATTTGTTTATCAACACGGTGGATGCGCGATCAGAATGATCGCAAACAGAACATTTGTTTGACCGGTTGCCATGGTTATCTCCGTGTGGTTCATTTGCAGTTGCGGTGTTAATTAAGATGTTGTCAGCTTACTGTTACATTAAACTGTAATCAGAAATAGCGGGTATATGCTATAGGTCCTAGAGTATCTGTGGCATAAAGGCTGGGACGAGTTTCGAATTATAAATATGTAAACTATGTTGAAAGTATGGACCGTCGTGAGGCCCGTTGAAACAAGGGCGCGGGGATTATTATTTATTTTTCGGTTTTCGTTTGAGACTTTTTTCATTTTTTCCTAAACGGTTATGATTTACTAAGCGGCTACACGTGCGCACGTGTGCCCGTGCACACCCCTACTGAGCCCTGTGGTGTCTGACCTGGCGTGCGATCAGGGCCAGTCTGTCCAGGCTGGGGTCCAGAGCGGTGAAGTGAACCGGGATCAGCTCGTTCATCCTGATGGGACGTCCCGACATGGGACACAGCACAGTCTTACTCTGGAGGGGGGAACACATTTGTTGAGGGGTAAATGATTGTCAGGGTGAGGTGATGGCCAAAATAAGCATGGTTTGTTTTAGCAAACACAGACAGGAGCCAACGTGACATGAACATTGAGACCAAACAACGAGAGCGGGAACCTCCCCGAACACACAGGACTGAAGGACGACCGTCTTCAGAACAAAGGATTGGATGGTATGTATGTTTTATTTCTGAATACGAGGGGCCAATCCAAACGTTACCAATATGTTTTCTGAATTGTTTAAATTAATTATCTGTGCCCACATTGTACCATGTACAGCGCTGGACCAAATGAATGATGCTGTTGATATGTTTTATATATTTGAACAATTAAACTGCATTGGAGACGGAGTGTCCTCCAGAGGGGGTTAGACCGGGACGGGAGCCCCCTGGTCTCCCCCCCCTGGTCTCCCCCCCCTGGTCTCCCCCCCCTGGTCTCCCCCCCTGGTCTCCCCCCTGGTCTCTCCCCCCTGGTCTCCCCCCCCTGGTCTCTGGTCTCTCCCCCTCACCGGTTTCTTCAGCAGGGTGGGCTTGGCCACGGGGGTCAGGGAGGGGATCCAGAAGCTGGGCAGGTGCTTGTCGGGGTCCCCCTTGGTGGAGGGCCCGGCCACGCTGCTGCTGCTGCTGGCCCCCCCTTCCTTGTCGTCCTTGACCGACGGGGGCGCCTCCTTCCCCAGGCCTGGGGGGGGGGAGGGGGACAGAGTACAACACACACCCATCATAAGGACGCGTTACAGCTTTATACACGCTGTCAGAAAGATTTACCAAAAAAAATAAATAATAATAACTAGGGCTGTCAAGCGATTAAAATATTTAATCGCGATTAATGTCATAGTTAACTCGCGATTAATCGCAAATCTTTTTTCTTTGATGGTTTGATGATGGGTGGGTTTGATAATGGGTGGTTTGATGATGGGTAAGTGTTGTACTCTGCCCCCCCACACCGATCATAAGGACGCGTTATCGCTTTATACACGCTGTCAGAAAGATTTACCAAAAAAAAAAATTATATAATAACAGAACTAGAAGGAAACAAAGTGTAATAAAACACAAACGAAAAAGGGGATCAAGCGATGAGCAGCAGAGGGTTTAAAGGAGGTGAGGTACCCCAGAGAGGTCCAGCCCCCCCACACTGACCGGAGGTGAAGGGGTTGATGGGTTTGGACACGATGCTGCTCTCGCGGGTCTTGAACCTCTCCACCTGAGCCCGCTCCCCAGACTTGGACTCCAGGTTGCTGTCGCTCTTCTGGGCCTTCTTCTGCTTCTCGTAGGCCTGTGGGGGGGGGGGGGGGGGGGGGGGGGGGGGGGGGACCACACAAACAGAAACACAAGAGACATCTCCGTTAGGGAAGGGAATCGACAGGGACCTCACCGTACCATACGGTTGAAGTTTGTCGGTGCTGATACGAGACGGTTTGCTATTCTGTCGTTATTGTGATTCTCTTAAAATAGCTTGACCACTTTCTGATGTGTTTCTGTGATGTCGTATAGGTTCGTAGGGTTCAGTCCTAAAGAGCCACCAGCGTCTCCATTGTTTTCTTGTGACGGTGGCTGAACCGAACAGCACCTCGTTGCTGTGACTCAACTAAAGAAAAGTACACTCTAGCGCCCTCTGGTGGTGGCACTGTTAATGTTTCCACAAAAATTACAGACATTCAGCAAGGGCCTTTTCTAATTCTTTTTGGGGATTAAGCCTGAAGATAGAGGCAATGTCGATGCAAAGAATCACATGTTAATAACATATTTTCCCAAACATTTATCTCCATGTTTTGGAAGGGTGAGAATCAAGGTTGTCGACATCCCATGGGTAACTTTTACTACAACTTTTAATTCAAAACCACGGACAGGATTCAAACCCAGGTCACTGCGTTCAGGACTGAGCCTATATGGTACTCGCTCTACCCAGTGAGCCAGAGTAGCTAATACTATGTAAATTACTTAATTGAATTTTAATTCGACAGTCTGCAGCAATTAAAAAAATAAGACCTGTACCTTCATTCTCTTGGCAGCATCGGTCTTCTGGTGAAGTATGTATTCGAGGATGGCCTGCTTCTCATACAGGTAGCCATCTTGCCTGAGGAAATTGGGAAAAACAATCAACTGACCAAAAGTAGCTACCATGCATGCAGCAGGGCGTTGTGGTTATGTGTGCGGTTTTATTCTGTTTATGGGTGAGGGGCGCATACGTTACAACCGGCTCTCGACACACTTGGAGAGAGAGGCAGCAGCAGTCAAAGTCTTTGATCGCATCTTTGCCCAGGCGGATACTCTGTGTCCCATAGCCGGAAGCAGCTGAAGATCAGAGGTCGTGGTCAATACAAGGACTCAAAGGAAGGTTACTGGCTTTGATACGTGCATTAAGTTAGTCACATTTTAGAATAGATGTTTTATGATAGACTGTCCATGAAGGAGAAACTAATCCCTCTCAGTTCTCGATTGGGAAAAATAAGGCTGTTTCAAGTTGGAGACTGTAAAGATAGAGTGCAGTTGTTAACTAGTCTTAGCTCGATTGACAAATATGGGGACTATTTCACAACATTCCTGTTTATTTCACATCTTGATTGGTTGGTCAATAATCCGTTTTCTGGCAGCAGCCGGATTAAGACGATTCAATTACCTGTGTCTTTCCTTTTCTCATGGTATGTGTAAACGGCCCCGGCCGTGCAGTTCTTTCCGTGGCGGGTCATGGCTTCCTGGGGAGGTTTTGTTAGTTAGAAAAACACCCGTTCACGGGATGTTTACAGGAATATATAATTAAATAGGCAAAGTAGTCCAGTATGATGTTTACCACTGAACATGTTACCAAGAAGGCAGTTTCTGGGGCTGTGAATCATCCCAGCTGCTTTATTGTCGCACAACTGAAGACCCTCTCTTGCTAATTTGTGTAGGACATGTTTTCGAACGGCATAATATACACAATGACCGTAATATGTGTCGTACTTTGTGTAACCACGTTAAATTCACTATTTATAATTGCTTCCCGTCTGCCAATCTAACATCAAACTATTTATACTGCGGGATAATAACAACAATATCAATAGCATCACTTTGACTCTACGAAATACAATTAAAACCGGCCTACAATTAAAACCGGTTACTGTCGAGGTCTTCAAACTCACATGTATATACACATACATTTCATTATTTATAGTTAACATGACTTGTATTACCTTTTAAATCGAATCAATCGCTGATTATCAGTCGTATTGTCACTCGCGTTAAAAACAGTTCATAAACAGGAAACGGATGTCTCCTTGTTGTCGTCGCCTTAAGTCTTCCGGTGGGAACAACCGTACAATGTAGGTGGTTCTGCTCAAACTCAGTATTAAATTAAAAGGCACTGGTTTGCCGAACACCCTCCTCGTGTCTACTTTGAACCAACTATTTCCCATATTGTAATACAATACCAATAGCACAGTATCTATGGAATGCAAAAGCTAAATTAAATAAATACAAAATAGATAAATATGGCAATATGAAATTAAATGAATAAATGATAAATAAATATAAACATATCAATGGAGATAAATAAAAACGTCTTTCAAATTGTTTTAGACTAATTGAGCACCGTGTTCATATGGAAAATGTCCAATAAGATAACATTACTTCAAGCACAGGTGCGGGAAGCCCGACTCCAGGCGATATGCTCGGTACCTTTGTGTTGTCCGGTCTTTTAATCCGTCAATTGAATCCACCAGATGGAAATGTGGCATTATGAGTATGGGAAAACGCCCCTTTTAAAATAAAAACAAATGTACTTATTTCAATATATTGACACATTTATAAATGTATATGTATTCATATGCCATGCCCGTATTAATTTATTTCATAGCATATTTATCAAAAGATAAATACATTTAAATTTGTATTAAATGGCATCCATAAGTATCCACTAAAACTAAAGATACATTATTATTGCCTTTAAACCATAAGGGCATCAAGACTACAGGTCTTTGGACCAAATGTATTTTATTTTATGTTGTATAGAGCTTCAATCTATATGTAATCTTAATATAATCAAAATCTTAGGTTTTGATGTTTTCTGTAGTTCCCTGTCCTATTCATTGTCCAGACATTATTCATTGTCCTTATTATATTGTTTTACACGATTCATGATTTGCTTGAGAGCCGTTTCACGTCATTATGTTTTACTGATGTTGGATTACCAAAATATATATAATAGGCCGATATGGTAATATATGTAAATAATATAACAAAATGTATCTGGATTTGTTGGAATATTTGGTTTATATTTATGTATTTGACCACATTTACCTTTATTTTAAAGGTATATATCCACTCACCTTGTAAGCAGAGATGCTATACTAGGGAATGATGCACATTCATCTACAAGCATCCCAGCATCATTGTATAGTGTGTAAAGGATAATGCAACATTATTACTTCAACAGCACAGTCTTGTAGATCTGTACACTTGCCTTCAAAGAGGCGTTGACTTTAAAGAGATTATCCAGGCAAATATATAGCTCTACTAGTAACATTTTAAAGGACAGACAGTGAAAATGTTCCCCTTGTTTAATTTATACAACCCCAAATCTCTTTGAAGAACACAAATATCCTAAAAGTCACCTCTGAACCTGCTCTATGTAAGTTTTCCCATTAACAGCCTCAATTGGCTACAGTTATATAGCTAAATACTTTTTTTTAAAGGTGACATATACCACCAGGTTTGAGTGTGATTAGCTTTTACAAGCCGTTCTAACAATCTGCCTCTTCTGACATCACAAGTGGGCGTGTCCACCTAGATGTATGACGGATAGATGAGCAGCGTTTGCTACGGTCCACTGGGTAGGCTGATCTATTCAGCACACATCTAGGGGGACATGCCCACCTGTGATGTCAGAAGACGCAGATTTCCAAAACGGCTTGTAACGGCTAATCACATTCACACCTGGTGGTATAATATGTCACCTTTAAAGACTGACGTTTGAGAGGGAGGGGGATTAAAACAATGTATTTAGAAAAAATCCCTGAATGGATTGACTCGTGGATGGATGCGTTTTATTCCGGAGAAACTTTCTAGTTCAGGTATTTTTTAATGGAGTAAATAGCTGTCGTACAAAAGTTACATAGTGCAGGTTTAACTTCTGTCAATGAACAGTAATACACAATATGCTCAGTTATTCTTCTTACATGATCTAGCCAATATCGTTGAGTAAATATTTAGAAGGTAGAAAATAGATTAAGGCAAATCATAGGAGAATATCGGTGATGGTATCAGTCTTCCGGCATGAATATAATTTTGGCCACATGGTGGCAACAGATTGCAGGACCAACTATTTCTTCTCGTCATCGAAGACATCGGCTACAGTCCTGAGGGTTGAAAAAACAGCAGTTGTCAGTTGTGTTGTAAATGTATTGTAAACAGAGGGCAATTGTTTTCTAGTATAGGCATACAGTTACTTACTTGTAGATTGACCCAGTAAATTCATCTAGAAAACCACCTAGAATAGGATGAAATTAAACATTTGAATTGGGTTATTTTAACAATTTCAACACTTTCCAACAGCATATCTTGGGTTGTAGACCTACCTGGTGTGCAAAGTGTCTTGCACATCGGACACACGTGGCAGAAATTGCACATCTGTGGAACAGGAAAGAAAGCAGTGTCACACACAATACATACTCAATAAATAGTTGGTACCATTAATGTTAACTCCAGCCTTAAAGATTAACTAGACGCTAGATCAGTATGAATGGGTTTGCTGCCATCTACAGGTTGAAAACCAGAACACAGGCTTATCTGGCAGGGCATGAAAGTTAATACAGGGATTTATGGCTGAGTTTATGTATGTGTGTTTCCAAGTGTGTTCGTGTGTGTGTGTGTGTGTGTGTGTGTGTGTGTGTGTGTGTGTGTGTGTGTGTGTGTGTGTGTGTGTGTGTGTGTGTGTGTGTGTGTGTGTGTGTGCGTGTGTGGGCTCACCTTGCAATCATCACAGTGCTCAGACTTGTCTCCCTCTTCACAAGGACACTTATCACAGCCGTCACAGTGCTTTAACAACCAAAGGAAAAGTAGGTTATTTTCCTCAGACCAACTTGAAGCCCAGATTCATTTGAGACCTGCTCATGGCCTATGTTGAGCATTGTAAATCAATGCCTGGTAAGCAGTTTACGTGGAACTTCCTCCACAGTGAGGAGTTTTTCTTGTGTTATTCTGGCCCTAAGTCCATCCTGCCATTGCAGGCACTGCCACTTTTCATTCCACTGCATTTGTTGTATAAGTATGTGACCAATAAAACTCTTGAATCTTGAATCCTGATCACGCTCGGTTTCACTACACGCATCTGTCTAGACCACTAGCTGCCCACATCGATTTCCAGAAATGACCATGTCCTCTGAGCCAATCAGGGACAGTGTCGTAGTTGATGACGTAATCGGGGCCAATCAGGGACATTGTCATAGTTGATGACGTAAATGGGCCAATCAGGGACTGTGTCGTAATTGATTACATAATCTGAGCCAATCAGGGACTGTGTCGTAGTTGATGACATAAACGGGCCAATGAGGAATTGCGTTATAGTTGATGACATTATTGTGTTGATAATATTTTTTTGCCGTTCTTCTTCGTCCCGTTTAGCGACCGAAGGAGTCTGTCTGATAAGGCCTCCCGCCCAAAATCAATGTGGGCGGCCCGAGGTTCAGACTGAGGAGTGTAGAAAAATAGAATGTGAGAGCACAGGATCAGGATGGTCTCCAGGCTAATGCTTTTAAGCCATTCCAGCTTGGAACCGTCAAAATGTGTTTGTTACACGTAATATTATTATTGAGATATCGCGGTTCAAACGTACCTCGCAGAATTCGCAATAGGCACAAACAGAGCCCTTGTGATAAGTACTGTCATCATCATCATCATCATCATCGTCATCATCGTCGTCATCATCGTCATCATCATCGTCATCATCATCATCATCATCATCATCGTCATCATCCCCTGCTGTGAGAAAATGTTATACCATGCGAGTCTATCTTTCTCAGAATTTATTCAGACAAAAAGTGTTTTCAGCCAATACATCAATGATAATGTTTTCTTAGGCTTTACCTGAGTTTGGAAGTTCCAGAAAGTCTATGATAACATACGCATTCATAGTGACCAAACAAGACCACATGCTCCATTGAATGAGTAACTGAAGCCTAGTTTTGGTTTGCTGCCCTCTAAAGGTTTAAAAAAAAAAAATACAAGGCTAATCTTCTAATGCTGTGAGACATAAGCATAATTAAGGATTAGATATAGATTCATCTTAAATATAATCTAGATGGAAAACTCTACACTATGCATCAACTTTAAAATCAATCTGTCTGATGTGGTATCAATCATAATTTTCTGTGGGCATCTGCACCCGATATTTATATATTTGGTTGCAGTGCAACAATTGACCTTTAGATGGCAGCAAACGGACAAACAAAAAAATAGTCTGTAGTTACTCTTTAAAGCATGTTTGGGTGGAATCGGTATTATGCAGTGAGTCTATGTAGCAGGCTATGTGAATGGAAATGACAGAAACTTTATAATGAATTGGATTGCCATTTTGAACAAGTGATATTATCTGACTAGAAATTCAATAAAACAACCGTTTTATTAGAGTAAACATGCCACATACAAAGATGTTAATTTATTTACCTCACAAGTTCTTTATAATTTGATGGGTAGTAATGGATCACATGTTTCAGATTTACAATAAGTCATTTATTCATGCCATTGTCTTGTTTTAACTTTCATTACTTGAGGTAAACTGGCTAATGACTCAATTAAAAAAACACAAAGAACAAAAAGATCTCTGTTGACACAATTGTTGAAAATGTTGCAGATAAATCCTAGGTTATTGAGACTTGTTTACTTATTTAATTCTATAAAGTGTGGCCAAATTACATTGGTGATGGTTAGCAATATGTGTATTTGTGTACTACTATTTCTGCTCCCCTGAGCTCTACCAGATATGGTTAACTGGGAATCCTATATCCATTATTGTAATCACAAACTAGTCCTAGGGAAGCGTTCAGAGTAAAAAAGGTCTTGGATACTATGTGTACAGAAAATAAATACTCCCTGGTGCATTGATAGGGCTGAGGTTTAAGACTCTGGTCCTCATATAAATCAAGTTATACACAAACACCTGAGCAAAGTATTTCAGATATGAAAGCACCCAATGTCTGATTTCTTTCCATGGGCACCTAACTTACAAATGTAATACTTTTCTGTCTATGGTAACAGATTCTCCATCCATGCAGTTTCTGATCAATTGATTTATTAAATGCTTGAAAGTAGGGTTAAAGAGGTATGAACAGTGGTGTAAGTTTCCACCCAAAAAAGACCTTCACAGTTAAAACCCCATGTAATCTGCATCAAAATGACAATAAATAAGGTAACAAACAAACAAACAAAGAGTGAACAAATTAATCTCTTTACAATGTGGTTGCTGAAGTTCTCTGTTCTTTACTGCCCTCTACAGAAAGAGATATTTCTCTCTTTTTCCAATGGTTCTCTCTCTCCAAGTCAAATTTTCAACACATGGGCTCTACTTAAACCACCTGAGAAGTGAGTTGGAGAGTGGGTTCGAAAGCTTTTTTTTTATCTACTTTATCTTTAAATGACCCAATTATCCCCCCAACAGTGAGTTAGTTATAAAGGATTCACAGGAAAAACTATCAAATCAAAACGTGTCTATATGTTGAGCTTGACTAAAATATGACAGATTATGGTGCTAACAGATTGTGTGGCTAAAGTCATAGCTATTATTCGCTAATTCAAAAGATTACACAGCGTCAAATGAGCTAAAAAATCTGACTTTTTACAGAGTCCCCAAAGGACACATTGCTAGATGTACCAGAGTTGTTACAATTCACATATCACACTTGACAAGAACATAATATATGACAGACAGTGGCAAATATTGCCCCACAGAGAAAGAAAGAGATTGAGAAATATGGAGAAAGAGAGAAACGCTACTTCTGTTTGTTGACTTCCGACACAAGATCGGTCAATTTGAGTGGCCGGCCCTCCTGAGAACCCTCACTGTCTCTCCCCTCTGCCTGTATCACTCTGTCATCACCTCCATCCCTATATCACTGTCTCTCTTTCTTTCTCTGTAGTTCCATATGGACACACAACAGATCGGTCCGTATTTTTTTCAAAACAAACGAGAAAGGAAGATCATAGCGGTGAAACCGTTCTTTCAAACCAAAACACAAATCAAAAGATCCTCAAGACTATTGACCGCCGACTGATTCCCCAGACTGCCTCGGTCTGTGCGAAACTGGCCTCCTGTTCTTTCTCTCCCTCAAATCAATGTCGCTGCAGTCCCCGAGTTCATAGCTAGCGTACAGTACGAAGGACTTCACACAGTTGGAGTTCAGCCGGGCCAGTTCAATTTCCCCAGAGTGCTCATAACTCTGTTTAAGCAGGGAGAAGAGCAGATGAGAGAGTCAGGGACAGCAGAGGCAGGAAGTAGACAGGTGTAAAGGGGTCAGAGGAGGGACTTTCTTATGGCCCTACACGTTTCTGATTCAAACATGAAGCTGACTAGAGATAAGTGTGAGGGAGGGGCTAAGTGAGCCCTTGGCCCCTCCCCTTCTCCCTCCTCTCTCGTAATAACTCCAGTTAGATTGGTCAGAGGCGGAGATGAGTATAAACACACACTCACAGTGTTTGGAGAGCATCTGGAAACAGGAAACACAGCATCAATTGGGTTTTTACTCAGACTTACCTTCATGGTCATCATCATCATCATCATCATCATCATCGTCGTCATCATCGTCGTCATCATCGTCGTCATCATCGTCGTCGTCATCATCGTCGTCGTCATCGTCATCATCATCGTCGTCATCATCATCGTCGTCATCATCATCATCATCATCGTCGTCATCATCGTCGTCGTCATCATCGTCGTCATCGTCATCATCATCGTCATCATCATCATCGTCGTCATCGTCATCGTCATCATCGTCATCATCATCATCATCGTCGTCATCATCGTCGTCGTCGTCATCATCGTCGTCATCATCGTCATCATCATCATCGTCGTCGTCGTCATCATCATCATCATCGTCATCATCGTCGTCATCGTCGTCGTCATCGTCGTCATCATCGTCGTCATCATCATCATCATCGTCATCATCATCATCATCGTCGTCATCATCATCTTCATCATCGTCGTCATCGTCGTCGTCATCGTCATCATCATCATCATCGTCGTCGTCATCATCATCATCATCGTCATCATCATCTCCGGCGTCGTCATCATCGTCGTCGTCGTCGTCGGCGACCAGCCCCTCCTCCTGTACGAAGGGCAGGTCTTGTGCCTTCACGCCGGGGGCCAGGGGGGTCTGGAAGGAGCAGAGGAGGGCCACCAGGAGGCCCAGGAGCCAGGTCTTGTAAGACGCCATGTTTGACTACAGCAGAGCGGACCGGACTAGACAACAAGGGAGGAAGGAATCTTCAGTCCAGCGCTCGCACGTGGACACCACTGGAGCGTTGTCGTCTTATCTGTACCCCCCACTCTCACGCGCGCTCGCTGGATAACACACACAGGCCCACGCACACCCTAAAAAACACAATCAGGGAAGATCACACGCTGCGGATTAGGTCCAGTCCACAAGTGGGGGTAATCCAGGCACAAATCCAGCCACTTGATCCAAGTATGAAAAAATTGTTCCCTGAAGAAAACAGCAGGTGTCCACCGGATACGGGTTACAGGGGGGTGGGAATTACTCCAGGAACGCTATTACAGCGCAGATTAAGAGCGCAGTTAAAAAAAGTCCTTTTGACAAGAGCTCCTCAGATACTGGACGGTGCCGGCGATGCAGACAGGACGAATGTGCGACCCACAGAAAAAGAGTGAGACCAACCTAGGGAGTAAGATGAGAAGAAGGGGTGGGATGGGGTGGGCTGGGGGGGGGGGGGGAGCCGGGCTGAATGACAGGGGCATGTGCTGCACGGTGGGCAGGCCCCGGCACCATCCATAAGTTAAGGAACCCAAGAGGAGATGGAGGAGATGTGCGTTGAAAGCTGGGTCGGGTGTGTGCGTGTGTGTGTGTGCGTGCATGCGAGCGCGGAAGGGGTGTGTTGGGGTGTGGGTTAACGGATGAATCGGTGATGACCTCTTGGAATTTTTCATACTGTCATCAAATGTGCAAGTGTAGCTTTTGGGGACGGGGGAAGTACAAGTGATGAGGTGGGCAGGAAACGGAGGTGAGAAGCAAGAGTCCAATCAGGGGACACCTTTCAACAGTTTAAAACACCGTCCTGGGTGAGTCCCCCAAAGCCTCCTTCCCGTTATATACACACATATATAACGCCTATACAACCTCTCACCGAACTCTAAGGTGATCAACAATGAGGATCGGGTCCCAAACACCATCCCTCCAACGCACCACCCCTCTCTAAGGCCCATAGGCTTTCTATTAGCTGTACCCCCCCCCCCCCCCCCCCCCCCCCTGCATCGCCTAAACTTACATCCCCAAAATAGTTGAGTGTTGGTCCAGGGGGCGGGGCCGAGAGCAGCACTATTTTAAGAGAACCTGTACACTCTCAGTC
>NC_044049.1:26864370-26866870 GCF_902167405.1 Gadus morhua | reverse complement strand
TCTGACTCAAGCAGTCGCAATCTGCGATCGCGGTCGCGTATCTCCGACATCTGTTTCAGGACAGTGTCCACTCTGCAGAAAGACAAGTCGCACAACTCAGTGGAGGTGTTGAGGACCCCCCCCCCCCCCCCCCCCCCCCCCCCCCCCCCCCGAGTTCAGCCCGGTCCAAGACCCCTATATGCCCAGAGCTCCGCCCCCGACACATATGCACCAGACAACGCAACATCACCACCGATACTGTGGAGCTCCGAGAATGTGTGTGTGTGCGCTATGTGGATGTGTGTGTGTGTGTGTGTGTTTGTGCTTCTGTGTGTGTGCCTGTGGTGAGTGTGGTGTTTGTGTGTATATATTTGTGTGTGAATATTTTTATAGGTATGTGTGTGTGTGTGTGTCTGTGTGTGTATGTGGGTGTTAATTTGCCACTAACCACCATGTTCTTATACTCGATTTCATTGCATTTCGAGCATATATGTGTGAATTTCTATGCTTTTCTCTTCCTCTATTTGTATGTATTTTATCTGTTCCAATGTCTTCATCGGGTTCTTCCATCATTGAACACATTTTGCATGCATTGTTTCTATTTCGTCTCTTCTAATGTATGGCTTCTTCTACTCCTAGTAAAGATGTGCGCGTGTGTGTGTGCATTTGCGTGTGCCTGTGTGTGCGCGAATGCAAACGCGTGTGTGCGCTTGCATGCGCGTGTACGCGGCGTTCCTACTTGACGGAGGTGCGCTTGAGGCGCGCCGTGTCGCTGTCCCGCAGCCTCTTGTTCTGGGCCGACAGCAGGTTCTCCTTCTGGAGCCCCTCCCACGTGTTGAGCCGGCTGGCCGCTCGGCCCCGCAACTCCAGCACTGCACAGCGGGGGGACAACATCCTGCTGTTAGGGTGACCGCTGTTCCTCTCACTCACTCCAGACCACCACACATAGGATGTAGCACAGGTGTCCTCCAGCCAGAAAATGTGATAATAAAGGTGATAATATACCACCAGGTGTGAGTGTGATTAGCCGTTCCAAGACGTTTTGATAAATAAGCCCCTTCTGACTTCATAAGTGGGCGTGTCCACTTAGATGACGGATAGATGGGCGACGTTTTGCTACGGTCCACTGGGTAGGCTGGTAGACCTATAGACATCGTATACATAGACGCAGCAATGGCTGCTGGGACGCGAGAAATGCGGCCGCCATCTTGAAGTGGGGACGGGGAGCCAGGAAGTAGCATGAAGTCCGAGGGGAGGTTGGAACAGAGGATGTATTTCTGCTTGGGGAACACAGTTTGGCATCGACAACCACCATTCGGACGTGTTATCATTGGGTGTGTCTGTGTTTCATAAGATGAGGCTGCTCCACATTGCCAAACTCGCCTCTCTTGAACTTCAGAAAGGATGTACGAGAAAGAAGCTGTGCAGAACAGTCCTCTTTCAGGGTTTTAATCCCACACAGATATTGATATTTTTTATATTGACATTGCCTTGCATACACTACATTGGTCAGTCTGCATTTACCCTGACTGCTTTTTATTGTAGTTTTAATTTCCCTCCTAATTCAGGATAATCAGGCCTAATGCGCTAGATTTATTTTCCATGATAATTATTTTGTATTTTATTCTCTTATTTTTGAAAAGCTGTAAATGGTCAGTCTGCATTTACTTTTTATTGTATTTTGAATTTCACCCGTTCTGGTCTGATCATTTCCCTGTATCAATTCCCACCTGCAAACTCCACTCCATTCCATCCATCCACCCATAAATAAACATTCCATCAGCAGATTTGTATTATGATGCATTCTCATTTTAGTCAAAGTATAAGACAATCCTTTCTTAACAGTATAATTGTAACCATGATATAAATGAGTCATTCAAGTAACAATATTCAAATACTAACATTGTTGGGTACGACAGAATTTGGATTTATTCTGAATCCAGTGAAACAGATCGGTTGTTTTAGCTGATATAAAAACTTCAGGTGTTTATATATGTTTATGCTTAAGTATTTGGCAAACGCTTTATTCCAAAGCGACATACATAAAAAATACATGTAAAACAATCACTGTAAACATTATAATAATTTAAGGAAAGCATATTGTTAATACAAGTAAGTACAAAATATCAAAGTGTCAAGACAGAATAAACTCTGCTGCTACATTGTTTATGTCGGATATATATAATGTATTTATAGCCTAATCATATATTGTTTCTTCAATTTAAAAATAGCTGACCGTTTTTTCCCCCTTCTCTGGGATTATGTTCCAAGTTTTGATCTCGGACGTCTGGTCACTTATAACATATAAGAATATTATATTACTTTTAAGCCAACTACGAATAATAAAACACACCAAACCATGCGTCCTTTATCATAGCTACACGTATGACAAAAAAACGCGTGAAAATCAGTGGTATTCAGTGAGGTAGGGTGAATTAAATTGATCCTGCCAAACGGATTACACTGAGTGCAGCGGATCACATTCCAAGATGGCGGCCGCGCGTCTCGCCAGCGCCAGTAG
>NC_044049.1:26851870-26856870 GCF_902167405.1 Gadus morhua | reverse complement strand
ACCTGAATCCGATTAGCTTGGTGAAGATGAGTGGCGGTACGAAGAAAGCAAAGACCAGTTTCCACACCTTCGTGTTTCTCTCCATGTCGCCCCACCAGATCTGGGACAGCAGGGTCTGCAGCGCCACACACAAGCAAACCGTCATCACACAACCAGAGCCACAACTCCCCACACGCCAAACTACGTAGGACTTCGGCCTCCCGCTCATGTTTGTCAATGTGACGAACTTTAATGCGAGGGTGAAGCAAAACTGTCCTTCTGGCTATAAGAAGAGCACAGAAAGCTCCCTGAGAGACTGTGTACAGCGCAGTCAGGCAAACGTGTTCTCCCCTCTGGGAGTCTAATGTCAGCCAATAACAATAATGTTAGGATGATGCGCTGGTTTAAAGTGCATCTCTCTGTTCTGTCTGGCTAACGGACCTTCCTAGTCAGCTAGGTGGCTTGGGCAGTGAATCTCTTGGTCTGTCTGTGTTTTGCTTGCTTGCCAGACTTTGCCAGACTTTGTTTTTGCTGTGAGCTCTTTTCGACAAAAGACTATAAAATAATAAAGGAGGGTGTGAATGAAGTATCAACGCTGTTGTGAAACACCCAAATCATGATGTTGGGAAACGTATTTACAATGAGGACATGATTGACGACTTCGCCTCAAGAAATTGCAGAAGAGGAATATTTTGTTGGCAAGAGTTAATTCAAACATTCAAATGTTTCCACACAGAATGCATTTGGATAAATGCCTGCTTAAGCAACTGAAACACTTTCTTGATGTCTTCCACACATTCCAGATTGACTGGTATGCTGATAATGCTGAAAATGCAGTCAGTGCAGGAAACCAAAGCTCAACACAAAGTCCCGTACAAAGATAATTGTGTTGATATTGTATAGAAAATATTCTGTTCAATAATTATTGTTTGTTTAAAACCTACCTCTGTTTTACAGATCAATTCATTCTTAGACTGACAGGAGGAGGAAACAGTTTTGGAAGGGTGTAGGACGTAGTGGGAGCACTGAGCAGTCAGGTGTAACTATGAGGCAATGGCAACTGGTTTACATGGCTCATGGGTCAGGTAGGAGGGCCCCTTAGCAGACCTTTGCTACGGGGCCCCAGGGAGGTCAGAGCCGGCACTGCATATGACGCTTTCAGTTTGTAACTACGGAGACACGCTGGGGAAACACATTCCAACCAATCTTTATGGCGAGTCAGATGTTGACACCAACGAGCCAATCGGGAACAGCCTTTGCAAGGACCCGTGTTCCCATCTGCAGTTACTATTGCGAGGTTCAACCATTCCCCGGGGACAACAAAGATATGCTTGGTACTATTTTTAAGTGCCAGGTCGTACAACATACATTAAGTGTGTGGTGACGCGTGGGTTGGGATTCTGAACCCAGCTCTCGATGCCATCTAACCCCCCCCACTGTGGACTAGTCACGTGACACGGCGATAGGACCGAGGTTGCTAGGCAACGGGGGTGGGGCTCCGAGGGGTCCGCACCTGCACGCCGTCGTGGCTGAAGAAGAGGCGGGCGTCGGCCGCGGTGGCCATCTGGAGGCAGGTGGCGCCCGCCCACACCGGAGACTGACGGATGAGCAGCGTGAAGCAGCGCCTCTCGTTGCTCTGGTAGCACGAGCTGAACACGTCTGGAGACACACACACACACACACACACACACACACACACACACACACACACATGAGGTGAACACGTCTGGAGAGACACACACACACACACACACACACACACACACACACACACACACACACACACACACATGAGCTGAACACGTCTGGAGAGACACACACACACACACACACACACACACACATGAGCTGAACACGTCTGGAGACACACACACACACACACACATGAGCTGAACACATCTGGAGAGACACACACACAAACACACACACACATGCGTTGAACACGTCTGGAGACACACACACACACACACACGAGCTGAACACGTATGGAGACACACACACACACACATGAGCTGAACACGTCTGGAGAGACACACACACACACACATGAGCTGAAAAAGTCTGGAGAGACACACACACACACACGCACGAGCTGAACACGTCTGGAGAGACACAAAGATTTGCAGATGCATTCATTTAAATACAACTTATTACCGCTGCATCAGCTGTTCTTTCCCAAATTATCATTTACCCTAAAACGAGATTTTGTTTTGGAAGGCTGGGATATAGCCTACTTTGCTCGAGTTTATCATTGTTATTATTATTATTTTCACGCATGGCATAGCCTACTACAGTGTTCATTCATGCACCCCATATGGAAACAATCTTTGCAGTTCCGCCCTGCCGTGGTACGTCCAAATAGCAACACCAACTGCGCTATCCGCTGGTGCCCTTAGACCCGGTATTTGTCGTCAGATGGGCAACTACTTTATCGATCTGTAAGACAGCACCATGTATCGTTTGCACCTGAACACGCTCTGCTTTTTTTTTTTTTTTAATCGGCTTTACGCCGGGTGCAAACTAGCAAAGATACATGCGTCGGTGGAGAAAGTAAATTGCGCTGGAAGCAAGATAGGGCCCTGGGAGTGAGAGAATGTTTTATGCCGCAAGTGCGTTTAGAGTGAGAGTGTTTTGTGGGTGCGACTGTTACCTTGGGCCAGGTTCTCAAACTTCTGGGCCAGTTCCTTCATGGAGACCTTAGACTCTGTCTCATCCTCCAGCTTGGACAGCTCCCGTAGTATCTTACAACCACTCAGAGCACTCAACACCGACTCACTGGCCTGAGAGAGAGAGAGAGAGAGAGAGAGAGAGAGAGAGAGAGAGAGAGAGAGAGAGAGAGAGAGAGAGAGAGAAAGAGAGAGAGAGAGAGAGAGAGAGAGAGAGAGAGAGAGAGAGAGAGAGAGAGAGAGAGAGAGGGCTAGAGATGTAAATTCATCATTATCCCCAAGAGGCCCTTAGAATAGAAGAGCAGACGAATGTATGAGCGAGCCCATCACGCCAGGACAGAGGACGGCTGGAGTAAAGACGTCTCATAGTTCATCTGCCTGTAACTGTGGAGCGTGATTACCATCTCCCAGAAGTAGACGGCCATCTCGCTGCGGTTCTGGAGCACGGCCCAGATGAAGAGCGAGGCCCAGGGAGAGAGGCAGCGCTGGTCCCGGTACAGACAGTCACCCAGGAGCAGCTTGTTCACGTGCTGTGGGGGGGAACAGGGGGGCACACATGTGTTATGGTAGGCGGAAGAGTGATGCGAAAATGTGGGGGAAACGAATCCCCCTCGATGGAAGACGGTCCCATGTTTCTAGGTGAGTGCGATCGAATGCGGGACATTTTGTGTTGTACCGTCTGCCTCCACTAGATAGCGTAAGTGTACTGTAAGTAAGCGATGTTGTTACGTTAGATGCCCAAGCCAAGGCCTCAGGGGAGTCTGATGATTTAATTGTTGACGGCGGTTAATCATATATATTACTGGGTTAGAGAACTGGGAAATCTTGAATTTCCAGTTGCAGATACAAAGAGGGAGTTAATCCTCAAGACAAATAGCTTGAAAGCCTAATCCGACATCATACATGGCAGGTGATATTTACCAGCAAGAGAAATGGCAGAAATAACTACATAAAGGCCATCCCCTTTCTTTAACTAAATAAAGGCAATCCCTTTTCTTGTCGTTTCTGTACATTATGAATATAAGTTAATAGTTATATGTTTAATAATAAACAGACTTGAATAGCAGAATCATGCTGCACCATTACGATGTTCTGCATGACTATGCTTATTTTATAACAATTTACAACATCGGGTCAGAAAACAACCATCACTGTTTGTGCGTTTCTGAATGCTGCTTAATGTTTCCGTCACCTTCTTTCGCTGACATTACAATTTTCTGAATCTGAACGCAAAGCTTTGTGACTTTGTCACTTTATCATCTTAACTTTATCAACGTAACTAAAAGACTCAGCAGCTTAAGAACCAGACCCGTAACCCTACCCACGGCTTAACAAACCAAGGAGTTTAATGTCCTCTAAACTGATCCGTGTAGAAGAAGTCCAGACAGTCGAAGGTTGTCCCCACACACCCACTGGTGCGTCAGCTACAAACCAGTACTCGGGGCTCGGGTGGGTCCTGGACTGGGTGTGGACGTCCGACTCACCCGTATGGCCCTGCGCGTGCTGGCCCCGGGGTCCAGGCCCAGCTGGGCCGAGTAGAAGGGCTGGCACCCGTCCCCCAGCAGGTCGTAGAGGAGGCGCGACACCTGGAGGGACGCGTGAAGGGTTAACGGTGGACTGCAAATATACAGCGCTTTCATCCAAAGCACTTTACAGTATTGCCTAACATTCACCCCTTCACGGAGTCTTGCTCAGGGTCACCTCGACCCTAGGAGGAGCCGGGGGTCGAACCAGCCACCTCGCGGTGACCAGCCACCCCGCTCCACCTCCTGAGCTGCTACGGCCCCGAGACGTCAGAGGGACTCAGTATGGATGATGCAGAGGACGCCTCAGTCACTCAGCCTCTTCTGCATCGATCAGGGTCAACCACGTATCGTGTTGAATGCTGCCGTGATGTTTACAGTGAGGGGGTCAACACATTAATTCCTGGCCTACTCCAAGGAAAAGGTTTGAATAGCTCAACCCTATACTATACACTTAAAATCGTCACTGTTTATTAACAGTTACATTTCTATTGTATTGTATTTCAGATGATTGTATGAAAAGAGTCGTAATTACTTGGTTCATATTATGTTCTATCATATTTGAACTTTTGTAGATTTGGCAATGTCAATTCACGTTCACCATGCCAATAAAGCTTGTCTTTAAATCCATCTGTCTAGATCAGGGGTCTCAAACCCGCGGCCCGGGGGCCAATTAAGGCCCGCGGGATGATATTTTGTGGTCCCCTACTTGACATCAAAGTTTAGTGCTAGTGCGGCCCACGCATTGTTGTCAAACGCACATTTTTGCTGAGTCGCTTGCCACGCTTTTTTACCACTTGTGATAGGGTGACCAGATGTCACGGTTTTGCCG